>NW_028318715.1:465000-765000 GCF_062004578.1 Staurois parvus | reverse complement strand
GGGGCCCCATGAGTTGTCAGTCTGCCCCTGATAACTGGTGTATATAGTAAGCACAAATGATTGTAAAACAGGCAATGCAACTACAGCTGTAACAGGGGCTGCCTAGGAGCAGCTTCCCACTAAAGGCACTAGGTGGCAGCATAGTACAGAATAACAGGTTTCTATAGATCAAAGTATAAGGAAGGATCCCTGTAACACAGACAGTACACAGTACAGTACAGTTCAGTCTAGTATAAATGCAGTTACTTGTGGTTACCTGGGGTAATATCTCTTTCACAAAGAGGTTACAGGCAGCTGGTAGCCTAGATGGTTAGCTGCAGGCTCTACAGAGAAAAGCCAGAAAGGAGTCGCTGGTCTACATGCTCAGGTGTCAGAAAAAGTCACAGGGGCGGGTGTAAAAGGGAACAGCTGAAGAAGCAGGGTCACCTCACTACCCAGACAGTACTCTGGGGTCAGCTAGCACAGTATCCACCATGGTGTCTGGAACTTAAAATGATCCTTTTTGCATCTTCATCTAGCGGCCCAGGAACAATGGATGCGTCCTCTGTTGAGCAAGGGGATAACAGGACGTTCTGCTACACTTTTTTGTTTACTTTTGTGAATATGAACTACTTTTAAGCAAGTTTGTACCTGACATATCTGTAAGAAGGTGGCCCAAAACTCGCATGGTCACAGATGACAGAAATATATAGTATCATTTGACTCAAGGAAGATCCATGGAGAGTGTATATTACCTATAAATCAATATAGTTCTATCAGCTAACATCAGTCTCTACATCTTCCTCACAGCGAGAATAAAAAGTCATGACTCTTCATTCTTCAGCGCTGGTTCACACTAATGCGCTGCGGCACGTCGCATGTGATTTGCACAGAAACCGCACCACATTCCTGTGCAAATCACATGTGATGTCTGTGTGGTGTGATTTGAGCCATACATTTTGTATGGCTCAAACCACATCGCAGCCACACCAAAAAGTTGCAGGACCATTTTTTTCCCGCACCTGATTCACATCCCATGGATGTTCACACCCATGCGATGTGAATTCTGATAATCGCACTATGTTTTGCGATCTGTTTTGAGGTGTCATTAATTTAACATTTACACCCGTACCAGATAGCATGGACACCATGCGATTGCAATACGGTGCAGGAAACACACAGGATTCCCTGCGTTTTCCTGCACGGCATTAGTGTGAACCAGGGCTTAAAGCCTAAGTTTAATCTGTTTGTTTGTTTTACTTATCTGGTTCTTCCTCTCCTCCTTCATCAACATACCAATAATGTGTTAATAGTTTAAATATAACTATTGTTTTTTCATCACATACCTTTATTTTAGACGAAGTGATGTCAGGCTTGGAAACATCTGTATGTAAATGGATAGAAAACTGGCTAAAAGATCGTATTCAGAGAGTAGTGGTTAATGATTCATACTCTGAATGGTCTAGGGTTGTCGGTGGTGTACCCCACGGTTCAGTGTTGGGACCCTTACTTTTTAATATATTTATAAACAATATTGGGTCTGGGATTAAAAATACAATTTCAGTCTTTGCAGATGACACCAAGCTGTGCAGTGGAATAACGTCCTTACAGGATGTCTTCAATTTACAAGCTGACCTCAATGCGATGTTTAATTGGGCAACTATGTAGCAAATGAGGTTTCATGTTGATAAATGTAAGGTTATGCACTTGGGGGCTAAGAATATGAATGCATCATACATACTAGGGGGAGTTCTGGTAGATCACAAGCTTAATAATGGCATGCAATGCCAAGCTGCGGTTTCTAAAGCAAGCAAAGTCCTCTCTTGTATTAAAAGAGGTATAGACTCCAGAGAGAGAGAGATCATATTACCCCGGTACAAATCATTAGTAATACCTCATCTGGAATATGCAGTTCAGTTTTCGGCACCAATTCACAAAAAAAACATTGGGGAACTGGAGAAAGTACAGAGAAGGACAACCAAACTGATATGAGGCATGGACGAGATATGAGGAAAGATTAGAGGAACTGAATTTATTCTCTCTTGAGAAGAGGAGATTAAGGGGGGATATGATCAACATGTATAAATACATCAGTGGTTCATATAGTGAACTTGGTGTAGAGCTATTCACCCTGAGGTCACCACAGAGGGCAAGGGGGCACTCTTTACTGGAGGAAAATAAATTTAATCTCCAAAGGTTTCTTCACAGTAAGAGCTGTGAAAATGTGGAATAGACTCCCTCAAGAGTTGGTTCTGGCCAACTCAGTGGATTGCTTTAACAAAGGCCTGGATTCTTTCCTAGATACACAGAATATAACTGGATACTAACATTTATAGGTAAAGTTGATCCAGGGAATATCCGATTGCCTCTCTGGGGAACAGGAAGGAATTTTTTCTGGTATGTGGACAGACAATAAATGGGGGGGGGGTGAGGAATGAGGCTGCTCTTTGGAGAGACAAAAAAAGGGAGGGGGGAGGACTTTGGAGAGACAAAAAATTGGGGGGTGGGTAGAGGGCTGGACTTTAGAAAGACAACGAATGAGGGAGCTGGATTTTGGAGAGATTAAAAAAAAGTGTGGTGGGGGCTGGACTTTAGAGATATGAAAAAGTAGGGGGGGGGGTCTGGACTTTGGACAGACAAAAAGTAGGAAAGAGGGTGAGGGAGTTGGACTTTTGAGAGACAAAATACCAGGAGGGGGGAGTGTGGCTGAACTTTGGAGAGACAAAAAATACAGGGGGAAGGGTTTTGTCTTTGGAGGAACAAAAAAAGGATGGGTGGGGGTCTGGGCATTGGACAGACAAAAAACAAGGAAAGGGACTGGACTTTAAAAGAAAATAAAAAATGGGAGGGGGGGTATGGGAAGACAAAAAACTCAGGGGGGGAGGTCTGATCTGTGGAGAGACAAAAACAATGGGGGCTGGGCTTCTGAGATAAAAATAAAAACAGGTGGGGGGAATGAAGTTGCACTTTAGAGAGACAGAAAAACAGGGAGGGGCTGGACTTTGGAGAGACAAAAAATTGGGGAGAGGGGAGAGGGCTGGGCTTTAGAAGGACAAAAATGGGGGGGGGTGCTGGATTTTGGAGAGACAAAAAAAGTGTGGTGGGAGCTGGAATTTAAAGATATGAAAAAATAGGTGGGAGGGTCTGGACTTTAGACAGACAAAAAATGGCGAAGAGGGCAAGGGGGCTGGACTCGGAACAGACAAAAAATGGTGGACGAGGGGAGCTGGACTCTTGAGAGACAAAACATCAGGGGGGAGATTAACTGCATTTTGGAGAGACCAAAAAATTTGGGGGAGGGGTTTTGACTTTGGAGGAACAAAAAAATGGAGGAGGTCTTGGCTATAGACAGACAAAAAGGGGACTGAAATTTAAAGCAGAAGTAAACCCGCTTTTGTATATTTTACCTACAGGTAAGATTATAATAAAGCTTACCTGTAGGTAAAAAGAATAACTGCTAAACAATAATCGTTTAGGAGATAGTCACTATTTTTGACAGGCGGCACATGCATAGCCGTGCCATTCCTTTAGAGCCTTGTGCTGTGGCCCAAGACTCCCGCCCACATGTGCAAGAGTGACATCATAGTGGCTGGGCCAGTCAGACAGCCGAACCTCGCAAACCCGGAAGAAAGACCGGGTGAAGATGGAATCCCTGTCAGTGATGACAGCGTGACACAGGGGGGCTTCGTTTTAAGGTAAGTCTTTCATAATGTGCTAGTTATGCGATGCACATTATGTCATTACCTTGCAGGGGATTTGTTTAAGTTTTTTTTCAAGTTGAGGTTTACTACCACTTTAGAGAGACTAAAGATATGGGTATGGAAGGGTATCGAAAGAAAAAAAAATCCAGGGGGGATCCTTTCTATGGACAGACAAAAAATGGGATGGGGGGATGGGCTTTTGAGAGACAAAAACATAGGAAGGGGTGGGAGAAAAGGGCTGGACTTTGGAGAGACAAAAAATGGGGGCTGGATTTTGGAGAGACAAAACAAAATATAGAAGGGGGACTGGACCTTAGAAAAGCATAAAAATAACCTTGAAGGGGTCTGGACTTTGGAAAGACAAAAAAAGAGGGTGAAGATGACTGGACTTTGGAGAGTCATAAAACTTGGGCGTAAAACAGGTGGGGGAGAGGGCTGGAGTTTAGGGAGACAATAAAAAAAACAGGAGGGGGACAGACATACTGTACATGGGGGGGAGGAGGGCTGGACTTTGGAGAGACAAAAAAGGTGGGAGAGGGCTGGCCTTTTGGCCTTTGGAGAGACAAAAAACAGGGGGGGAAGACTAGACTTCAGGGAGCCCAAAAGGGGGGGAGGGCTAGACTTTAAAGAGACAAAAAAATGGGGGGTGGGCTGGACTTTGGAGATATAAAAAATGGAGGGGAGAGGGTGGAGGCTGGACTTTGAAGAGACTGTGTGCTTTCTGGAAACATTGCTGCGCCCTGCCTCAGTAGTTCCCAAGAGCCCTCAGCCCTGATGCAAGCAGTGGACTAGCTTTTGGGGGAACTTCTGCAAATATCAAAATGCCTTGATGAATGGATGTTAGTCTGGAGAAAGGAAAGAACTAGAGGATGTTAGATGTCCTCTAGCCAGGAAATGAAGCAGACTCTATTTGCCTTGCTGCAGTTTCTAAAGCACACTGTGAGATGCGCAGCAAAAGCAAAGCGATTCAAGTACAGGAGAGGAGAATATACAACTGTGCAAGAATGAAGTGAGTGATGGAAGTATCTTCTCTTCAATATAGAGCAGTACATCTGTGAATTCATGATACTATCAATGAAATAATGCTCCCTGACACCAGCAGCACTCATGCAGCCCCATAGAAGGACACTGCCACCACCATGTTTCACTGTATACATTTTTCTTTGTACTCCTCGCCTTTGCAACACCAGTTTTGAAGCCATCAGTTCCAAAAACATTTATCTTGGTCTCATCACTCCAGAGTACAGAGTCCCAGTAGTCCTCTTCTTTTTCAGCATGGCTCTGGCAAATTCTAGGCGGGCTTTTTTGGTTCATGGGCTTTGGGAGAGGCTTCCTTCGTGATCGAAACCCATGAGATTCCTCTGCAGTGTACGCTGTATTGTGTCATGGGAAACAATCTCTCCAGTTTGGCTTTCTACTTCTTTAGCTAACTGCAGTGAACTTGCATGGTGATTTTCTTAAGCCCTTCTCATCAAAAGACGCTCCTGTTGAGGTGTTGACTTTCATAGACGGCCTGGACGTCTCTGTGAGATAGTTGCAGTTCCATCTTTGTTAAATTTTTGTATCACTTTTGCTACAGTATTCTGATTGATAAGTAAAGCTTTGCTGACCTTCTTGTAGCTTTCACCTTTCTTGTGTAAAGTAATTATTTTCTTTCTCAGGCCTTTAGACATTTTTGTTCCATGTGGTGCCATTGTTGACAGAATGAAAAGAGAGGGGTTTTCTTTGTTAAGTAACTCCCTTTTATAATCAAATGTCTGCTGGACACCTGTTTAATGAATAATTAGACTCACCTGTAGTTGAATTCTTGTTAATTAGGATTTTGTTGTGTAAAATTTAGCTTTGCTCCTAAGACTTTCATTGGGATGTATTCATTTTTGCAACATGGTCTTGAATGAATTTCATAGGAAAAATACTTTTTTGGGTGTCCAAATTGACAAATCTTGTTTGCAATCAATGACCCGCATTTGTGGGAGTATTTTGTAGTATAGTGTCCCATAGAAAATGTTGATTCTGAAAGGAAAGTAAAGCTTTTCTGACAAATCTGTTGGGGTGTACTCATTTATGCTGAACACTGTATATGATCCCATATGCTGCTGCTTAGAATAGATATTCCAAAAATAAATACTCATACATATGTTTCCTTTTTTTTCTCTGATAGCAAAGCATATGGGTTTTTTGACATGCCATTTAGCTTGGTGCTTCATTTTTAAGTAAAACAGGAACACAGGGACAAAAGCAGCATTTTTTGGATGTTCAAAGCACACAGCAAACAAGGACTGAACCACATATATTGAACACCTGCTAGATACATTTAGAGGTTGTGGTTGCTATGTGTACGGACATCCAAACCATACGATGTAAGCATACCCTAACAAATTATCCCTGCTCTGCTTTGTACGTTTCAGTAAAAAAAGCCCCAGAAGTGTTATCTTAACTGCTTATATTTACAAATGGAATTTTAATTTCACTTGTATAAAAATACTTGGCGGTACATGAATTGCAGAACAAATTTGTTTGGTAGCACAATCCTATAAAATCAACATTTAAAAGTGGTTGTAAACCTCTGACATGAAATATGAACAAAGCACATCCCGCCATGTACATATCTCTATCCAAAGCACTGAGTGTGATTTATCTCTGCTGCCTTGTTCCCCATTTATCTACATGAGTCACTTCTGACAGCTTTTCCGGACAACAAGAGATAATTGATGATGAGGAAAGAAAGCTCCAACACACTGCCTGTGATTGACAGTCACAAGTGTGCATGTTCCCTGTGTACTGTGAGGAATGGGTGTGTCTGTTCCCTCCAATCAGAGCTCAGAATTGTCCTCTCCCTGCTGTGCAGTGGGAGACTTCTGATTCCCGCCCTCTGCTTTTCAGAACTGAGAGATGCTATGTGAAATGTTTGTTTTGGAAGGCTGTAAAGAAGAGAGGGCTGCAGATAAACAGGTACAATTTATATAGGAGGATTTGTTTAATCTTTGTGTATTATTATTATATTATTATTATACAGGATTTCTATAGCACCAACAGTTTGCTCAGCGCTTTACAATATATCAGGAGACAATACAGCAACAATACAGTTCAATACAAGAGGGTTAGGAGGGTCCTGCTCCTTGGAGCTTACAATCTAAGAGGGAGGGGCTGGTGGTACAAAAGGTAATAACCTTGGGGATGGACTGATAGGAGGAATGGAAGATTCTGTTATTAGCTGAAGGCAGGATAGGCTTCCCTGAAGAGATAGGTTTTCAGAGATCACCTAAAAGTGAGCAGAGTAGGCGATAGTAGGATAAATTGGGGTAGAGAGTTCCAAAGGATGGGGAAGCTCTGACGATGTCCTGGAGACGAGCATGGAAGGAGGAGACAAGGGAGCTAGAGAGCAGGAGGTCGTGCAAGGAGCGAAGATGACGGTGTCATCTGAGGCTTGTCACTTCATTGGGTATATGTAAGTGTTTGCAACCACTTTAAACCAGTATTAGCTGAGCTCTTGCTCAAATGCTGTATATACACACATGACATGGAGGTTGAGGTGTAAACCTGTCCCTCTTCTGCACTGTACGTGAAGTGCTATGGGAAAAACTACTACACTAAACTGCGTGTGACCATTCAGAAAAAAGGGTGTATGTTGGCAAAATTCAGCCATCACCAAGAGGCAAATGAGCTGTCCACAGTCAAGAATTACATTTGTCTGGGTTGTGATATCTCCTCTCACTTTACTAACTTCCAACTGACAATCAATATGAATGGCACACCACTTCCTAAAATGAAATCTTTCTAAAACTTAGCTCATAGTATTAAAGTGCTGGACAAACTTTTGGCAATATATCAATCCTATATAACAAACAATTGTGAATTCATTTGTACAGTAGTTATACAGCTGTTAAATACACGTCATGTCATATGAAGTAATTTTCCTAGATGTAAAAATGTGGGCCTATTGGATCGGTCTACGCAGGCCAGTCTTTGCTTGCCATGAGCATCAATGATGTCACCATATCACCAGTTTTCCTCTCTTGAACCACTTTTGGTAGGTCCTGACCATTGCAGACCAGGAACATCCCAGAAGAGCTGTGGTTTTGGAGTTGCTCTGATCCAGTCGTCATCTAGCCATTGCATTCTGACATTTGTCATAGTTGCTGAAATCCTTACACTTGGCTATTTTTTCTGCTTTCAATACATAAACATCAGGGACAACATGTTCGCTTGCTGCGTAATATATACAACCCACTTTCAGATGTCATTGTAACAAGATAATCAATGTTATTCACTTTACCTATCAGTGGTCTTAATGTTATGACTGATCGGTGTATGTAACCATCTTCGGGGGGGGGGGGGGGGGTTATGGGAACTGGCACTCCCCAAAGAGGCTGTGGTGTTGTAGGTAATCAGGAGAACCAGAACCTTTGCTAAGTGGAAGAGTGGGCTTGGTAGTAAATTTGACAATGCCTCCACCCAAGACAGAGCCTGTGAGTAGAGGGGATATTCTTCCTGAGAGATGAATCAGTAATCTAAGCAAAGTAATTATGAGCAAAGGAAGTACTGTACCTAGCATGTAATAGTAGCCATAAATTCATGGATACACACCAGTGGAGAAACAATGCAAACCATATATGATAAAAGATAGGAACAGCACAGGTATTCAATATGCAAACATATTACATTAGCAAATGAACCCAGCAGGAGTACTGGTGGAGCTGTATACATATACCCAGGTATATACAGTTATTAGATGAAAGTGGCAACAAGGTCCAGTTGCAAGGGCTTCTGGGATATGATCATAGGCGTGCCGTCTTTTCTGGTTCTGTAGAGCTGAATACTGGATCACTGGTGATGCATAGTTCCTCCAACTGGCTTTTGATCAGCCTGAGAAGCAACTTCTTACCAACAACATTAATGGTGCCTATCCATAGCCCAGCTGTCCCTGATTTTGAGGGACTGTTCTTCATTCAGAACAAAGACCCTCTTTCCTCCTCATTTGTCCCTCATTTTGGCCTGATCTATATAGTCGTATATAAAATGTACTATTTATACATCAAAAAGTGTTTTACAGTGATTTCATCCAATGTCTAAATTGCTGCCTTTGTAAATTCCAAAAGCCAATATATAGGAATAGTAGTGGTAAAAAAAAGCATTTGTGTCCTTTAAAGGGGTCGGGGGGGGGGGAATGGCAGGGGGTGTGTCCTATGCCTTCATACTTTTGCTAATAGGTGTCCCTCATTCCCATCTTAGAAAGTTGGGAGGTATGCCTATCTACTCTGCTTCTCGGTCCCTAACAGTTTCTGATTGGCCATGCATGATTGACCGCTAACTACATATGGCACGTAGGATACACAGGGCTTTTTTTCATCAAGAACGCAGGGGGAATGCAGTTCTGGCACCTCCAAAACTGAATGTATGTCATTGTAAGGGATGATGAGGTCTGCTGGAGGGTCTATTGTTGGTGGCTTGTTGGTTGGGCAGACTGATATGGCTGTCTACATGCTGTTAAACAAGCCATAGTCCAAAACCACCGAGGTTCCTTGGGCTATGTCAGGCTGAAAGGTGCATGGTCACTCACCTTGCACGTAACCACTTCAATATCGCAGTCCTGCTATAAGTCGCTGATCGCTGCCATTATTAGTATACATTTTTTTTGATTCCCGTATATGTACCATAATTTGTAGACCCTTTAACTTTTGCGCAAACTAATCAATATACATCTATTGGGATTTTTTACCAAAAATATATAGCAGAATACATTTTGGTCTAAATTTACTAAGAAATTCGATTTTTTAATTTTTTTTATTGCATGTTTTATAGCAGAAAATAAAAAAATATTGTTTTTTTCAAAATTGTCAGTCTTTTTTTGCAGAGGTGATCAAATACCACCAAGAGAATCCTCTATTTGTGGGGGAAAAAAGGACATACATTTCATTTGGTACAGCATTGCATGACCGTGCAATTGTCAGTTAAAGTAACGCAGCGCCGTATCACAAAAATTGGCCTGGTCAGGAAGGAGGGGAGGGGGAAATCCTTAGGAGAGCAAGTGGTTAAAGAGGTTCACCTAATAATATACTGAAAAGTGACCACTACAAACATACAATAGCACAGACCTAACTTTCTGGCACTGTGCATGTGGGATAATATCATTAGGACAGAGAAATGTCTGTCAACAGACTTCAGGTACAAACAGAAGCTGCAACTGTTAGCCCTCGTGCACACTTGATGATTTTACAGCGGCTGTTTTTGGCATTTGACGTTTTTTTCTACAGTCAATAAACATGTTATCCTATGTGTCCATGCACACATAAGCTGTAATCAACATTTTTTGGCTGGGACGTTTTTTGGCAGGAAAAAAAAAAAAACTAGTGGGTTTCTAGAGCAGGTTTTTAGCTGTAAAAATGCGGCAAAATGCAGTAAAACACAGTTTTTGGACTTTTTTTTACCAAAAAAAAAGCAAACGTGGGAAAACGCCACTAATTGTGGCAGAACGTTGCTAAGCACTAGTGCAAAAAAAACTAAAAAAAGCTTAAAAACTCACGTTTTTAACGTGACTTTACACAGATAATGTTACCAGCGTTATCAAAATGTCACTAGGGTCGTCGGTTCAAATCCCAACCACGGCACCACTTGCCTGGAGTTTGCATGTTCTCCCTGTGCCTACGTGGGTTTCCTCTGGGTGCTCCGGTTTCCACCCGCACTCCAAAGACATGCTGGTAGGTTAATTGGATCCTGTCTAAATTGTCCCTAGTATGTGTATGTATGAATGTAAGTTAGGGACCTTAGATTGTACACCCCTTAAGGGTTGGTGACTGATGTGAAAGTACAATATATATATGTAAAAGTGCTGCGTAAATTGACAGCACTATATAAGTAACTGTAAGAAATAATAAATAAGTGTGCATGAGGGCTTAAATTATTAGAACACAGAAACACAAGCCTAATAGTCTATGCCTCCGGTCTGGATGAAATACATCAGCGGCAGCTCCTGCATGCATGGTCATGCGGTCCAATTCTATGCCAACTTCCTGGAAAATCCCCTTTGTAAGAAATCACAGTCCTCCAATCTGGGGTTTCTGACCCAGCTAGCATGGACAGGAAGTACCTCTCTATAACTAACTCTATGATAATTGCAACAGCCTTTTACAAATAGAGGAAACAGCATCTCCCTATACCCATCTTCCTTAGTCTTACCCCTCTTGCTGCATACACTACAACATAAATTAACATGAAATATGGTCAGCACAATGGCTAAATGGTTAGCACTTCCGCCTGGCAGTACTATTGTCACTGGTTTGAATCCCAACCACTGCACCACCTACCTGGAGTTTGCATGTTCTCCCTGTGCCTGCATGGGTTTCCCCCAGGTACTCTGGTTTCCTCCCACACTCCAAAGACATGCTGGTAGGTGAATTGGCTCCTGTCTAAATTGTCCCTAGTATATGTATGTATGAATGTGAGTTAGGGACCTTAGATTGTACGCCCCTTGAGGGTTAGGGACTGATATGAATGTACAATATATATTTAAATTGAATGCGCTATGTAAGTACTTGAAATAAATAATAATGAAATGTGTGACGAGTGCAGATGGTCAGCAGGAAGATCTAGAGAACTACGTTAGGGACCTTAGATTGTACACCCCTAGAGTGTTAGGGACTGATATGAATGTATAATATATATGTAAATTGATGGCACTATGTAAGCACCTGAAATAAATAATAATGAAATGTGTGACGAGTGCAGATGGTCAGCAGGAAGATCTAGAGAACTACGCACAAAGATGTCACCACCAAATGGAGATAGAGAAAGCAAAAGAGCAAGTCAAAGGGTTACGTGCCGAAAACAAATACATCATTGGCGTTTTATGTGCAATACCGAGTAAGCAGCAGGATTGCTTTGAATATAAACATTATTGTCAATTTACAGATGGTAGCAGAATATTTACACTTGAGCAAACACTTAAAAAATGTATAAATCCAGTGTATATTGCGGGGTATCATATAGGATTATTTCATGTTTAAAGCCTATAAAATATAGTAACACCTAGTGACAGGAAGTGTTTCATAGCTGTAATGGTCAGCGGGTTTGTCATTAAGTGATTGAAATTTGGCTTATTTATTTCTCCCTCGCAGAACGTAATATGGCACCCTGGCCTCCCTGCTGTTACTGTGCGTAGTAATTAAGTGCATCTAGACCTCTCAAGGCTTTGATGTTTTTAATGTTCCCTGTCAGTCACTAGCGACTGCATTTCAATAGACATTATGTCACCTCTCTGGCACAAGTAAACATAATGTCTAACACCTAAATAACTTGTGCCAGGCAAGCGTAAGGCAAATGATGACAAGATAAGTACACAATTTTGCACCTGCAGGAAGAATTATTCAAACGGCTGAACATGGACAAGATGAGTGCTATTTGCCGCTCCTCCCTGTTTCATCCAGCTGTTTTGGTGAGCTAAGTAGTATATTATGCAACACGGCTTCTACAGATTCCAAAAAAGTGAAACAAAAAATGCTTTAACCACTTGCCCTCCGGAGCATTCCCCCCCCCCCCCCCCCGACAAGGCCATTTTTTGCGTTAGGCGCTGCATTACCTTAACTGACAGTTGCGCGGTCATGCAACGTTGCACATAAATTAAACTTACAGACTTTTTTTTTTCCACCAAATAGAGCTTTCTTTCTGGGGTATTTGGTCACCTGTATACAGTATATGAAGAGAGGGACGAGCGCTGGATATGATGGGATTCAAGCTGCTAGCATATAGGTAAACCTCGTATACCCCCTTCATCAAAAGTCAAATACAAAAAATGCAGCGCTTGAGTGTATAATACAGGGAATTCGCATGAATAGCAGATTAAATGTTCATATTTCAACATGCACCAGATTCCACATTCTTAAATTGTTAAAACAATCATCAGATGAGTAATGCAGATCTATCCGACTAATCAAGGTGCATATAGTGATGGTGATGCTAAAATCATAAGTTCTGTGATGTATCCAAAGAAATCCGTGACTTCCGTGATAGGGGAATAACTGTATAATGCACTAACCAGATAGCGCAAGTACATGCGCATTGGAGTATAATGACCTACTCCTGGTCACAGCCAGATGGTCCTCAGCGTGAAGCCCTCAGGAACACCAGTGCACCACTCTTGCCGTCTCCTACCACCAGGGGGGGTGCGCCTCTTTACAGTAAAGAGGCGCACCCCCCCTGGTGGTAGGAGACGGCAAGAGTGGTGCACTGGTGTTCCTGAGGGCTTCACGCTGAGGACCATCTGGCTGTGACCAGGAGTAGGTCATTATACTCCAATGCGCATGTACTTGCGCTATCTGGTTAGTGCATTATACAGTTATTCCCCTATCACGGAAGTCACGGATTTCTTTGGATACATCACAGAACTTATGATTTTAGCATCACCATCACTATATGCACCTTGATTAGTCGGATAGATCTGCATTACTCATCTGATGATTGTTTTAACAATTTAAGAATGTGGAATCTGGTGCATGTTGAAATATGAACATTTAATCTGCTATTCATGCGAATTCCCTGTATTATACACTCAAGCGCTGCATTTTTTGTATTTGACTATTTGGTCACCTGTGTGTTTTTTATTTTTTGCGCTATTAAAAAAAATATATAGACCGACAATTTTGAGAAAAAAACAATATTTTTGACTTTTTGCTATTAAACATGTCCAGTAAAAAAATGTAAAAAATCAAATTTCATCATAAATTTCCGCAAAAATGTATTCTGCTATATGTCTTTGCTAAAAAAAAATCCCAATACATGTAAATTAATTGCTTTACGCTGGGGATGTCAGTGACACCAAGTCATTTCCCCCCCCCCCCAGGTTAGAATGCCTGCCGCAGTACTATTATAAGTCACTGATCAGTGCTAATATAAAGCACTGACACTGTACTAATGGCACTGGGCAGGAGGGGGTTAAAACATGTGGGGCGATCCAAGGGTTAACTGTGTGCTGTTTCACAGTTACCTGTGTGTGTGCTTTCAACTGTAACCACACTACTTTGTATGGCTCTGCTATGCAAAACCATACAAAGCAGTGTGCAGGAGCTGACAGGAGAGAGAACTGTATTGTTTACATACAGTTCTCTTCCCCGTCGGTAATACTCGGCGATCATCGGGTGCCGGCGAGTAATCATTGGCCAGGACCCGGTGCTTGGCAGCCGAGGCCGGGAATAGCTGTGCGGGTAGGGTGCACACGTCCCCTACCCAGAAACGCATAATCACCTATATGTATGTTGTTTTGCGCAGCCCTGCCGTCCTGTAGCAGTATTTCTGCTAAAGGGCGGCGGGAAAGCTGTTAATGTATTGAATTTACACAAATATTTAAAAAATGGACTGATAAAAAATACGGACGTTTGATAAGTCTTTAATGCTTTTAAAGGGCCTGTCCACCCCAAAATAAGAATTTAGATCAGTGATCTCCAAACTGTGGCCCTGGGGCCAGATGTGACTTTTTTCTTGTCTTTGCCCTTGGGACGATATCCCTCCCACTGGCTGGTCACCGTCTGACCCCTAAAGTCAAAAGGACATAAAACTGTCCCTTTGTTTTTGGTGAGCCCTGCAATATATGATAGTCCTCTTCTATGTAGAAGATTTGTGGGATGGAAAAATGAGGCTCTACTCCGTATGACAACGTCTAACCTTTTATTATGCAGTAAAACAATCTGAAGCAGGGGCGGACTGACCATTTGGAAACTCGGGCACTGCCCGAGGGCCCGGGGTCAGTAGGGGGCCCCATGAGATGCCCCGGTACCTTTTTCAAAGGCTTTTTTGAGTTTGGGCAAGATCACAGGGGCCCCATGATCCCCTATTGCCTGGGGGCCCCATGAGTTGTCAGTCTGCCCCTGATCTGAAGACAGATTTCAGCCGGTCATACTGGCTATGTGTTCAGATAAAGCCAAGACAGGGACAGAAATGGACTGAAGAGTGTTTATAGGATATAAAGTGGACCTGTTAGTAAATAATTCCCTGAAGGGTCACAATATACAGAAAGAGGAACCTGACAGAGGGACTGGCTAGAAAAACAGAATCCTTTTGATTTCAGATACATTTTATAGCCCTATCACCCCCTTCCCTCTCTGACCCCCCTGCCAGGTGTTTGCTGGTTATGATTCGATGAAAGAAAATCTTCTCACCTGAGCAGAGGTGGGACAAGGCCATGTAGCACCCAGGGTGAAGATGCCAATGCCAAACAGTGCCTCCCCCACCTCCCCAAGATGTATGAGCATTGTTGGTAAGCAAAAATTTGTGATTGAGATTTGTGCTGAGAGGTGGGCTTTTTGGGAGGGGGTGTTGTGCTAGAAGGGGTGTGCTAGGTGGAAGGTAAACTTTGGAGGGGAGATAGATATGTGTTAGGAAGGGTGATTAGAGGGGAAGGATTTATGCTAGTAGGGATGATGGGGGATATATGCTAAGCAGGGAGTTTGGGGGGATTTGTGCTGGAAGAGAGGAAGGGGGACTTGTGCTGGAAGGGAAGATGAGGAAGGGGGACTTGTGCTGGAAGCAGGGGCGGACTGACAACTCATGGGGCCCCCGGGCAATAGGGGATCTTACATTTCCATGTATTACCTTGTAAAAGTATAAGTGACTGTCAGGGTCCTGTCCACGGCAGTTCTGGAAATTCTGGCATTTCTGCCAGTACCCTGAATGGCTGCAGAAGCACACGTCAGCCTCAGTTTGGTGCCAGATGGCCTTTATAAGGAGGCTTATCACTTCCTCAAATTGCTGGATGATCTCCAGCTCCCCGTGCCTTGTTCCTGTTTCCTGTGAATGTGACCTGTGATTTCCTGATACCGACTCGGCTTGCTCCTGGACCTGTCTACTCTGCTGTACCCCTGATCTGACCTCGGCTTGGCTTACGGATACTCTCTCTCGCTCCTCTGTGAATGACCTCGGCTATGCCATCTGACTACGTCTGCACTGATTCCCACCTGGTACCTGACCTTGGCTTGAACCGACTACCCAGTAAACTTCTAAATCCCGGAAGGTCTTGCATACCACGCAGAGGCGCCTCCTGTCTGCAGACCTATCTCCGTGCACCAGCTGTGCTTCTGAGTGGACCACCAACCAGCACTCCTACAGGCAACCTGTGCAACTTTAGGCCAGACTTCCGCTGTCCCACTCTCAGGGGAGTCCGGAACTTAGCCACAAGGGAAGCCCTCTCTCCGTTGGCCTCCATCACCAGGTACGTGATAGTGACATCATCATTGTGCTGCATAGCAGTCAATATTGTCTCCAGCTCTCTCTCCTGGACCAACAAGCTCCACCTCAAGACCTAACTAACTTACTCAGTAGCAGATAAGACTCTTAATCTCAGGGTCTTGGGTTTGAGCCCCATGTTAGGTGTATGACATTTCAAGTTTTCGTGGAGCTTAGTGGTCTGGAAAAGACACTGGGCTGCTTAAGTGAGCCATCCCTGAGGAGTGATTCTCACCTAATTGCAGCAGTGGTTCTCTGTTCACTGTAGGCACATCTCTTTTTCAATTTACAACATGACTGCAATATTTTTATTTATTAATTGGAAGGAGAATAATCAGTGAGCACTATGGAGGTTTTTTTTTTTGAGCTTGAGGTTAAAAGGGAAGTATGGGATTAAAAAAACAAATACACTCATACACACTTATAAGCACACTTATAAGCATCACCTAGGTGGATTCAGCAGAAGTGCGATAATGCATCTTCCCCTGCTGCCTCTAAGACCAAGAACTGAGTGATCAAGGAGTGCCGATCGCTCAGTTCTCAGTGAGCAGAGAGCTGGTGACTGTCACCAGGGGGCAGGAATGACTGACTTAGCTGTGCATTGAGAGGCTGAGCCATTTGTCGATCAAGCATCTGCAGGATTCCTCCAGAGCCTGGACTTCAGTCAATAGTGGACTTTAGCTCACTGTCAGCTGAATATGGGTCAAAAGAGTGCAAAACTAAGTGCCCTCCTGTGATCCACAAAAGATGCATAGCCAAAGAGCTCTAGCCCTGCTTCTCCTTTAATAAAGGAAAATAATCAGTGAGCACTACAGTGGTTCTTCTCTTTTGTTGAGGATAAGAGCCTATGTAAACCAGTGATTGTGAAGAGGAGTTGTTGGGGATCAAAATCCTGATTGCTGTGTGCTCATTGATTCCATCTGGCAGAATTGGGGATTCTGTGTCCTTCATGTGAGTTTGACCTTTGTAGTTATGTTCAAAGTTCAAGGTAAGAGTACACATTTGGCGTTCAACCCATCCTGTGTTCAACTTACTGTGGTTTTTGCACCCAGAGCACTGATTATGTCACAGACTTTGGTGGACTTTGAGCATATTATTTTGTTGCAGTTTTCTCACCATTTATTGTGCATTTTACTATTTATTGTGTCATGTTCACAATCTATCAAACATAACTATATATATTTTAAATGCAATAACTACTGGGGATTATCCCAGAAAATATATTTTACATGGTTAAATAAATATATATATTTTATTTGTATTTTATTTATTTATATTTGGACTGTTGTGTAGGGGTACACCTTTTTTGGTAGCTGCTAAGAGGTTTGTAATTTAATATTCACCAAGAAATAAACAAGGTGCAGGTGTTTTCTCTTACCTTATCTTAGATGGTATGTAACATCTTGTACAATAATTACATTTTCCATTCCTGACAAGAACTTATGTTGGAGGGAATGTGGCCAAATGGGATAATAATACATATGTTATGGCCATGCCTGCATGTAAGGAGATATTGGAACAAGGGATTCAGGTTTCTTGCTGAGGATACAGGGTGTATTACAAAAGCCAGTCCTGAAATGGCAATCTTCTCACTCACCCGAACGATTTGCCACTATTCCTCTTCCTACTCAACAAAAGCGCAAATTTGTTTTCTCTCCCCCTGACCCTACGATATTTTTTAATCTCACTGGCCACAGTCTGGCCCTCCTAAACTTTTCTTGCCTTTCAAATTGTGACCACATGGTCTATTTTTTTTTCTCTGAAGTGCCAAACACTTGATTACATTCCTACATCGATAGGTTAAGTTGGACAATAGGATGCTATTACAGCATGTAAGCCCAAATATGACAAGAGCATATTGTGTGACTACCAGGACCAGAGGCTGGCTATATTTGTGGGTATATCAAAGACTACCATACTAACAAACAAAAATGCAATCTGGACTTTGGTGGACTAGCTACTGCCTACAGTTGTAGTGACATAGCTGGTATAGTCATATAGGGGAGCGGTAAATTCTGCACAAGACAATGACACCCAGGAACAGTCTAAGTAGGTTAGTCCTTGTATTCAGCAATGCAGCAAACACATTTCCATTGTAGCAAACTCATAGTACAAAATAAAACATATGCTCATTTGAGCCACAAACTGAACACTAATCTCAGATCAAGTTCTGTGTTTCTTAATGGGTTCCTCAAAACAAACAGGCAGCACTAGGCTCCATGCACAATAGCATTTTTTTTTAAGCTCAAAAAACGCTGGATAAAAGAATGCTAGTAATAGCGTTTTAGTAGCGTTTAGAAGCGTTTAGGAAGTTTTAGGAGTGATAGAATTTTATTAGTGTTTTTACAGTACATGCAGGAGAAAAAAAAAAGCTAGAAAGAGAGCTGTTAGGAACGTTTTAGTAGCGTTTAGGAGCGTTTAGCGTTTTTTTCTCCCAAAAACTCTACAAAAACTATTTTTTTCTGCTCCGAAATGCTGAAGCTTGAAAAACGCTGGTAGCCTAAAATATTGTGCAAGGATGCATAGGATAACACTATTTAGCTTCCAGGAGCAGAAAAAAAAACTGCTGATAACAGCTTTTAGGAGCTTACAAAAACACTAGTGTGCATGGAGCCTAAGTGTTCTGTCAGCAGCCAGGTTCTTTATCAAGCAGCAGACTCCCACAGCAGAGACAGAGAGGGAGAAAGAGTCTTGAGCATCAGTCAACTGACATATATTAAAGCCTGTGAACATCTGTGACTAATAATGAGGTCTGGCTACAAGGTAAGATGTGGACCTAAAAATTGAGGCTTTCTCCCACCCAAAGCTCCATGAAACCTCTGAACTCCAGGAGCCAGACCAGAAGTTACTAAATAAAGTTTGTTTACTCCACATAAACCATAAAGCCCCTTACCATGTGTAAGTGAGAAACCTAGGTGACACATACACACCATCCATAATCGTATCAATCAGTCCCTCACAACCTCCAGTG
The DNA here is from genome assembly GCF_062004578.1 of Staurois parvus. Taxonomy (NCBI): domain Eukaryota; kingdom Metazoa; phylum Chordata; class Amphibia; order Anura; family Ranidae; genus Staurois; species Staurois parvus. Next base: position 746,139 of record NW_028318715.1, on the reverse strand, counting down.
GGGTGTCCAATACAATTAGCTTTGCACTTACTAGGTTATTCCAGTCTTGGGGAACCCTTACCAAAACCATTTTATCTGAGGGCAATGGTAAAATTGCCTTCTACATTAGTCTGTTGAAAGAATACAACCCTTACACACAGCTAAAAGATAATGGTGCCACGCTGCTGGCTTGCCAAGATCCAGTCCTTGCAGCAGCTCCATCTATCTCTGCCAGCAGTGTCATTTCCACTTCAGTCCATGCTTTCCCCAGCCAGTGGCCAAGGCCATTAAGACCATAAAGCCTCTTACCATGTGTAAGTGAGAAACCTAGGTGACACATACACACCATCCATAATCATATCAGTCAGTCCCTCACAACCTCCAGTGGGGTGTCCAATACAATTAGCTTTGCACTTACTAGGTTATTCCTTTCTTGCCATCTATTCAGGCTGTCTACTTTACACCCTACAGCAGCCTTTCTCAACCGTATTACCCCAGAGGAACCCTGAAACGAATGTTCAGGTCTTGGGGAATCCTTACCAAAACCATTTTATCTGAGGGCAATGGTAAAATTGCCTTCTACATTAGTCTGTTGAAAGAATACAACCCTTACAGACAGCTAAAAGATAATGGTGCCATGCTGCTGGCTTGCCAAGATCCAGTCCTTGCAACAGCTCCATCTATCTCTGCCAGCAGTGTCATTTCCACTTCAGTCCACGCTTTCCCCAGCCAGTGGCCAAGGTGGAGATCTGGGATATCTCATACACTGACTCTGGACTCCAAACCATCTGACAAGCCTCTACACCCCAATGGTTGTTTGTGCAACTGTTGATTTAATTTCGTCCATTAAACTTAATTTTGCATGCCACACTATGGGGTTTGCATTCATCTCTCTCTTCTCTTGTTTTACACAAGTTTGCAGCATCAGACCGCACCCTCTTATTTATAGCAGCTTTTGGACTGTTTCTTAATCTGGGCTACCCATTTTTAAATATTATTATATCAATATTGCTTTTTCACTATTTGTATATATTTACCATTGATTAGATGTATATTGTACTCTTGGATAGATTTATTTATTTCCAGCCTCATTTTTAGGATTCCATTGTTGTTTTACATCACACTCACACTATCCTAATAAGGCTCTGACAATTGCTTAGCTAATGGAGAGCCTTATTGGGCTCATCACAGCTATTTAAACAACAGGTGACATTTTCTTGCTGTTGAGCGCAGTTTGTTACACAGGTTTTCCTGTGACACTTTCCATTTTTGGCTTTCCTCCCTGGCCCTGGATCTAAGGAGGCTCCATTAAATAGAATGTCAATCAGCTAGCTCCAGGATCTCCTGCAACCTCTGGAGAAAACTCAAGGGTTCCATGGAACTCTGGTTGAGAATGGCTGCTCTACAGTGTCTGAACTTTGATACAATGAAAAGGTTACATAATAAGCCACTTGACACTATGAAACAACTAAGTGATTGGGATGTGTCATTTATGGACATATTGAACACGAGTCTTGGAATCTTCATGTGCTTGATAAGTCATTTGGCTATAGGACACACAAACTGTATATATTGTGACAGTGCCGTTCTCTGTGATGGTGTATGTCGCCCAGAATTCTCAATGAGGCAGGTTGAGGGGTTCCAGGGTGCTTGTTTAATTTGGAGGAAACTGTGTTTTCACTTTCCTCTGTGGTTGGAAAAATTTGGTTGGGACCTGGAGCCTGGAGATTTCGCAGTGATCTGGTTGGGAGGAAATCTCCAATCCTGGGACCAGAATTTGGGAATAGCCAAGAGACTGATTGTGCTGGTGTGTGCGGGTCTTTTTGTAGAGTCAGGGCCAGGGTTCTAGGTTCCACCCATGTGAGGAGTCTATGTGGGTGCAATTGAGCAGGCACAAGTGTGCATGTCTGCACAGTGCAATCTAATAGAACAGACAGAGGGCCCAAGTCTGAGAGCCAGAGCAGCAAGGAGCTGCAGGAACCAGCAGATGTACAGAGTTTGTACAGGGACAATGTTACATGGTCAGGAGGACCGAGGCACAAAGCCTGAGCAGGGGTGCTGCTAAAGAGAGCCAGGAGGCTAAAGCTTATGTTATATTGTGATGATGGTGGAAACCCCTGTGTGGGCAACTGGTATGAGTTGAACTTTTCTTTTTTACTATTTGTTGGACATTTTTATTCTCTTTAATAAAAGTTGGTCACCAAGTCCTTAAATAGCAGAACTGGCATGGACTCTACTTACTGGTGAGCTCTACACTTAAAGGATAAGTTCACCTTTCCACAATAAATAATAAATGCAAATTTTTTTGTGCATTTCTTATTTTTTGTGTTAGGAGTCTGTAAAGCATTGCACCAGAGATCAGCAGATTACCGATGCCATACAGGTCTCCTGCACACTGTCAGTGTATCTCCATACGGGCAAGCCAAGCTGACAGGAAGACTCAATGAACTACCGCAGTGCTCTCAGCGCTGTGGTAGCTAACACCGTTGGGACTTGTAGCCCATTCATTCACCAAACACTGTGAATGAATGACACGGCGGCGCTGTTTTTGAAAACTGACAGCTAATACGGGGAACTTCTCCCCGTACTTCTGTCACAGGAAGGCGGGTGGCGTGCGTGGCTGCAGGATCAGGAACATGTTACATGTTCCCCCCGAAAAGTGGTGGAACATGTACCATGTTTGCAAAGGTGAACTTATCCTGCAAGCTAAATGACCCCCAAACATTACAATATGAAAATATATCTAACATGATGAGCTATCACTACACACTATATGGTCAGTAATTGAGAGCTGTGGAGTGATGCTAAGTTTAAAGCTGGCCACGCACTGTTAATTTTTTTTTTTTTTCGTTCAACTAATAAAAGCAGTAGGGGTTTTTCTTTTATGTCATTAGCAAGTTCTTATAAATTAATATAGATTAAAATTCAGGATATACTGTTCCAAAATTATCATTAGCCTGTTGCTGATTTTGTGCTCTTAGGTGAAGGTGGTGAAATTAACGTGGTAGGACTGATATTATCAACCCTGTAGGTCTGTGCCAATGCTAGATACTTTTAGATTTTTGAAGCAGCACCATTTATTTGAATGAACCTCCATCCGCTCCAAAGATGTGCCAAAGAAGCTTATGTACCAAATTTTGAGTCAGGCAAGTTTTGCACCTCCCTTTTTTCTGCATTTTTTGTATGACTGCTACCTGCATTTGGGGTGTGATTGATAAATAGCACGTTTTTTTGCGGTTTTACAAAAACGCAGGAAGAAATGTGTGTTTCTGCCTATGTTTCTGCTATGCCCAGAAGTGAACAAGGCCTTAGAAAATTTGATAAAGTCTGCTTCAAAAGAAACTTGACACAGCAGTGTGCTTTTTGCTGTGCCAGGTGACATTCACAGGTCAAGCAGAAAACTAGTAAAACTTTTAAAAACTTTTACTATTTTATTCAGGGTGTTCACGCTCCTTTCTAAAGCATAGAATCCAGTGGGGATCCCCTGTGTATTCACCTGCAGAGAAGGCAGATAATTATAGGCCAGGGTTTTCTGCCCTCTGTGATGAGTTATTATGTGCTATCCAAATAAGTATATTACTCCTGTACTAGAGCTATTACATCACAGATACTAACCTAAAATTTTGTGAATCCTCTTTAAGACAATACTGTAAAGTTTTTCCATTACATCACCCTCACATAATCAGAGGTCAGAACCAATGTCCCCATTGGAAGATTTCCCCTCTATTACTGTTCTGGTGCCAACCCAAAATTTGTGATTTTCTTTACTTTCACTTTCGATGATAATGGTAAACAGGATAAACAGTAAAGGTAAATCGTCCTAATAGGGACACGGACTGCAATAAGAGATGACAGGGGTTCTAATCCCTCTCCAATCTATTCAAAATTAAAAAAAAATACTTTAACAGTACACTGGATGGGCTGGTTTGCCTTTGCCAAAATGTACGATCCACAGTGAACATCCAACCACTCAGGACTGGCCGAATGCACTCTGAACCAAATTGGTAAGCACTACTTTTTAGAATCTAAAGAACCACAGTCAGTCAGCAGCAGGCCTGCATCCATCTCCCGGGTACCAGTTGGGTACCATTTCATTTTCCGTCAAAGTGGTTTAATTGTTTAATTTAATCTCCTGGCTCTTCACTTTGCTTCTGTGGCAGTAATATGTCATAGATCACCTCTTTCCATGGATCTAACCTAAGTTCCCAAGCACTGTAAACCCAAGTGCAGGTCGTTTAGGGATACATGCTAATTTCTATTTCTACAGTGAGTCTCCAACCTCACCTTTTTCAGGTTTGTCTTTTTTTTATATCACATTAACCAGGAAGCAAACTTTATTACCATTCATGTTCTTTATTCTTCCTGGAAGACATACTGTATAATTACTTTTACAATACTCTATTATATGGCTTATGTATGTTGCTACAACTGGCTGGAATGTGATTGCTTACTCCAGGTTACTGCCGATTGTCATTGCTCTTTGCACTCCCTGATTGAACAAGCCAGTATATTTTTCCTAAGTTTTAGGATTAATTTAAACAAAATGGTTCCCTATGGAAATAAAAAACCTAGCCATATGGCAGAATTAATAGCAATAATTAAATACTGGCATTGTTTCATGTAATATAGCTTATCTAGTCAATGTGAAACTGGATTTCCCAGTGGGAAATTTGGGTTACAAAACAGGGAAACATTTAACCAAAAGCACTGACATTATGCAATCATTGACTTCAAGAAGAGACTCACAGCACAGCATGTGGGCTATGAATTTCAGTACAAAACTTGAACTTAATTGATCTGGTGATGTAATTATGGAACAGAAAGGGACCTGTGGTGAGCTAAAGCGAGATGTTTTGCTGTTAAATATGCACAAAATTTGCAAATTTAAAAGACATTGATACATACATGGAAAGCATGATGAATGGGCTGGGAAAACAGCAAGAAGGGAGTGGAACACAACATTTAAATTTCCGAAATCTCACAGCTTCAAGAAAAATGTGGCTTTTTCACTGTTAGGTTAAACACGTTGACCAAAATGTGTATTGCTGTGTCAGATGAGGTCAGCGTCACAGTAAGTTGACATTTGAAATATTGTATGAGTAAAAAGCCACAGATGTGTATGTATATATATGTGTGTGGTTGGGGCTAGAGGTTACACAGGGTTCTCTATTCTTAGGAGGCCAAGTATCAGAGACAGATGCATTGTTTGCATTATTAGAGGGTTAGCTTGACCAAAATTAATATTTCAGCTGGGTGTTAGTAGGGTAAAGCACCCATTCAGCACTCGTATCTTTCAGAAGCGTAAGTGTACCAAGCTCTGCATAACAAAGGAAATTTAAGTTGTTCTGCTAGAGTTTCCATAATTTAAATATAAGTGGCCATAAGCAGTGATAGATTTTCCTCTTGGAGCATCTATCCAGCATTGTAGTGCTTATAGATTGATTTCAACATGGAAGGAAAGCCTGCATGCTCACAGTTGGTGTACAGCAAACCTTGAGCATGACAAATCAATTTGTCCATATTTGGTGAGATAGTCAACCCATTCACATTTATGTAAAACTGATATGCAATTTTTGCTGGGCTATCTATGGCTTTAAAAATATTCACTGGTATAGCCACCATACCCATATAACACAAAAAAACTGCAGTTTTAATTTGTTTTGCACCAAAATTCCTCCTATTCTTAAATTTAAGGATTACGATAGGAAATAAAAGGCTGCTGGACAGAAGATTCAGATCTGCCATCAGCTGGACAAATGTCTGCCTGCCAATCCTCTGCTCTAAGGTGGGTGATGATCTTCTGCTCTAAGGTGGGTGTTGATCCTCTGCACTAAGGTGGGTGATGATCTTCTGCTCTAAGGTGGGTGTTGATCCTCTGCTCTAAGGTGGGTGATGATCTTCTGCTCTAAGGTGGGTGTTGATCCTCTGCTCTAAGGTGGGTGATGATCTTCTGCTCTAAGGTGGGTGATGATCTTCTGCTCTAAGGTGGGTGCTGATCCTCTACTTTAAGGTGGGTATGAGATATGATGGCTATATGTGTTACTATGTTTGGAATGCATGGTGGGTATCGGTGACTGATCCCTGCCTTGCCTTCCAGTACAACCTCACTTCACAGCTGGTCTTAAAGCAAAACTTTACTTGAGCTGTTGAGGGGGGACTTGTCATAATGGGCACAGAATATTTGCACATTATGACACACCTACAAATGTGCAGTCACCTCAGTCCTGGCAAGTCCTCACTCGCTGTTGCTGGAACCATCTTCTCTGCCGTTGCTTTGGGGTTCAGCATCCCTCCTCTTTGGCCATTAGGCAGCCACTGATGTTGTAACTCTAGTACATCCACAAAGGATTTACATTGTCACTGGCACCCTCCAGTATTCTCCATGCATATGTGCCACAGGCAGTGTATACAAAATAAAATATTGCTAGGGAAAAAGGGAATACACTTTTTGGAAGAAGAGACTGTGCATGTCTCATCGTACAAAAACTCTATCTTCTAGCAATTTTTAAAAACTCTTCTTAAGTTCCATAACTAGCCTGAAGGACCTAGCCAGAAACTTAGGCAAATATTATTCTACACTGAAGCCATGTTTTGCTTCTGAAACTAGGAGGTCATATACTATTGCATGCTAGTACCCATTTTCTATAAACTTCCTACCTCAACTTCCTTTACATCAAATATATTATACTGCAGATTAAGAGAGATCTTGCATTGCTGTTTGCATGCTTTGGTATGCTCCTTGCATACAAAGCCTATATGTTCATCACAATTTAAATGAACCCCTAAAAACACAAAACCTTTCGCCTTACCGGAAGCAAACCATATGCACGGCAGATCTAGTTTAATTTTTGCTCTGCACCTCCTTTTGTATAAACTATTCCAAAGTTAAGATAGTTATGACTCACAGTTCTCCCATTCTTTAAGAGAAAAAAAGTTTGACCCTTGTTATAGATTGCCCCCACCATGCCTTTTACAACAGATATTGTGGTTGCCCCATAAAGTAGCAGTATTCTATAAGTCTATCTCAATTATCCATGATCACACTTTTTTCTAAATATCCTGCTCTTTTGTATTTGTGAAGGATTATTGTAATTGTATGCTGTATAACAGTATAGACTACATAGCTGAGTTCTTGCTGAAAAAAATATTTTAAGCAAGAGACAGCATGGATTCATGAAAGACAGAAGTTGTCAAACAAATCTGATTTCTTTTTATGAGGAGGTGAGCAAAACCTTGGACAGAGGGGTGGAGGTGGACGTGGTATACTTGGATTTTGGAAAAGTGTTTGACACAGTTCCCCACACACGGCTAATGTGTAAGTTAAAGTCTATGGGCTTGGAAAAATCCGTATGTACCGTAAATGGATAGAAAACTAGCTAAAAGATCATAATCAAAGAGTAGTGGTTAATGATTCATACTCTGAATGGTCTGGGGTTATCAGTGGCGAACCCCAGGGTTCAGTGTTGGGGCCCTTACTTTTTAATATATTTATAAATGATATAGGGTCTTGGTGTCTTCGCAGATGATACCAAGCTGTGCAGTGGAATAATGTCCTTACAGGATGTCTTAAACTTACAAGCCGACCTCAATGCTCTGTTTAATTGGGCAACTATGTGGCAAATGAGGTTTCATGTTGATAAATGTAAGGTTATGCACTTTGGGGCTAAGAATATGCATGCATCATACATACTAGGGGGGGGTACAACTGGGGGAATCATTGGCGGAGAAGGATCTGGGAGTTCTGGTAGATCACAAGCTTAATAATGGCATGCAATGCCAAGCTGCAGTTTCTAAAGCGAGCAAAATCCTCTCTTCTATTAAAAGAGGTATAGACTCCAGAGAGAGAGAGAGATCATATTACCCCTGTACAAATCATTAGTAATACCTCATCTGGAATATGCAGTTCAGTTTTGGGCACCAATTCACAAACAGAACATTGGGGAACTGGAGAAAGTACAGAGAAGGGCAACCAAACTGATAAGAGGCATGGAGGAGATCAGCTATGAGGAAAGATTAGCGGAACTGAATTTATTCTCTCTTAAGAAGAGGAGATTAAGGGGGGATATGATCAACATGTATAAATACATCAGTGGTTCATATAGTGAACTCGGTGTAGAGCTATTCACCCTGAGGTCATCACAGAGGACAAGGGGGCGCTCATTACGTCTGGAGGAAAAGAGATGTAATCTCTAAACATGGAAAGGTTTCTTCACAGTGAGAGCTGTGAAAATGTGGAATAGAATCCCTCAAGAGTTGGTTCTGGCCAGCTCAGTGGATTGCTTTAAAAGAGGCCTGGATTGTTTCTTAGATACACAGAATATAACTGGATACTAACATTTATAGGTAAAGTTGATGCAGGGAATATCCGATTGCCTCTCGGGGGATCAGGAAGGATTTGTTTTCCCTGCAGGAGCAAATTGGTTCATACTTTGCTTGGGTTTTTTTGCTTTCCTCTGGATCAACTGTGGGTATAGGATTATAACTTTTTTTTTTTAAATGGTTGAACTGGATGGACATTTGTTTTTTTTCAGCCAGACTAACTATGTGACAGCATTCTGTCAAAATGGACACTATTTCTTAGGTCTACTCAACTATGGCAAACCTATTAATGTCCTCATTTGGATTTGGTCCTATGGAAAATGGAGACGAACAACTCTTAAAATGAAAATTATTACTGTGCCTGTTGCCAACTGACCATATGTAGCAGAGCATGTCAGTACTGGCTGCTATTGCTTGCCACTATATTCCTTGAAGGCAGGGGTGAACAAATCTGCCTGGGTTCAGTTCAGAACTTCAAAACTGAAGATGAGCCATCATAATATAATGTACTTTATTTATAATTGACTTTTTATTAAATTTCAACAAAGTACATTAATTTAGAGCGAGGCAAAACAAAGTAAGCATTCCTTCACAGAACACAGTGAATGTAACAAATGACAGTCTTGTACAGAACAACATTTTCTAGCAGAGAAGCATAAATCTGCTTAGAAATAAAGGCATGTAAATGTCTTGAATGTCTGATATAGTCCATACTCAGCAGGAACTTTTCTACATGCTGTATTTTATGTTTCAGGTCCTGGTGTCTGCTAAGATATCTCTGTACAGCCCTAGACCTATAATTTCAAATATTTCTCTACTTCATGACCAACCAGACCAATGGCAGCTTCGTCACAGGCCCTAAAGCTGATTCAAACTTAGTTCTTCGGTGTATTTCAATGGACTTTCTCTTTTTTTTTTACATTTTAATAATGTATTTTTTATGTTTTATGTGGACATATTGATACTGTAGGGCACTTCCTAGCAATTTACTTGTGGAAAAGAATCAAAAAGCATAAGACTTTGCTATCTGCCTGATAAGGATTGTCTGGCGCACTTCCTGACAGGTTACTGTTGAAGGAGAACGTCTGCTGTGCCCATTATCAACAAGTCTAGGACTCCTGAGATGACACAGGAGGGCTATAAATGCTGGATGCTTATATACTGAACTCCAAATATGGGATGTTATGTGCCGTTTGCTTGCATTTCATCATAAATGACACATTGACGAATTGCAAAGTTTAGATGTATGGTAATATTCAGTTGAGCATAGACACTGTACATATGGGATAATTTGATAACATAATTGACAGAGTGTCCTTTGACTGAATGCGTATTTGCAGCATATGTCACATTATGGAAAAAAAATCCACTGTTTGCCAGAATACTATCTATTCCTTTTGAACAACGGTAGTTATATCCCACAAGCACTATTGGCTTTTCAGTATACTGCAAATTAGGTGTCCACAAATAGAAATAAGCAATATATTATTGATACACTTCTGTCAGGTACAAAGGCCATTTTGAGTTGGCCATTATATAGAGGTTGTGTGGGGCATTTTTTTTTCTTGAAAGTTACGTCATTTGGATGGTTGGATCTCTGCGACATCCTGTGATGGATGGATAACATTTATCTGTGAGTGGGTTTGTTATAAAGACAGTGGTATTTAGTTAATCTATGTAATCATGTGATTTGGTTAACCTGACTCTCTCTTCTGTTTCCTCTTCTGTTGGCCATTGTTGGATGGATTCGTTTATGTACATCGCCATTATTGTTATTGTACAGGGGTTGGACAAAAGAATGGAAACACTACATGATTTACAGGAGTGAAAGTGACTACATGTTTCGCATTGATGTAATATTCTTTTGCTTCCGCTGTGTGATGAGACACCTAGCTAACAGGTGGGAAGTTTCACTTTGGTCATTCACTGCATGCGCTGCTAGTAATAGGGCAGACTGACCATTTTGAAACTCGGGCACTGCCTGAGGGCCCGGGGTCAGTAGGGGGGCCCCATGAGATGCCCCTGGTTCCTTTTTCATAGGCTTTTTTGAGTTTGGGCAAGGACACAGGGGCCTCATGATCCCCTATTGCCTGGGGGCCCCATGAGTTGTCAGTCCGCCCCTGATACAGAGTCTTGTCAGAGTTTTACTGAGCTTCAAAGAGGTCCAATTGCCCACTTAGCTGATGCCTCTGTGACTGAAGTTGCTGTGTCATGAGATACAGTATTAAAGGTTATAACTCCATACACAGTTTTCAGGAAAACATTGTCTGATAAGCATAAACATGGTCGACATGGTCAACTGACCAAGAGGCAAACGAACATTGCTCAGGATTGTGACTCGGAATAAGAAAACAACTGCAGTCTTCAAGGGACTGAGATTGAGCTCTGCAGTCACTTTTGCAGCAGTTAGCTGTTAGCTAGGTGTCTCATCACACAGCGGACTCAAAAGAGTGTTACATCACCTCTGCTTTCACCACAAAACATGTTGTTACTTTCACACCTGCAAATCCTGTCAGGTTTCCATTTTTTGTCTAACCCCTGTATATGAGCCATTTTGAACTATATATTGAATCCATCTTGAGGCGACTGCTGGCCACCACAAATTGCCACTCTTTGGTAGTTGCTGTGAAGTGACATGTGAGTGTATATGGATATATTGTGATGAATTTTGTAATGAATTACAGTATGTAAAATATGTGTATCTAATATGTATTTCTTTAGATAGGTTACTCTCTCCTGATTGCAAGAGAAAGGTCCTGAAGAAGCATTTATACGAAATGCATTCACTTTTTCTGATTGTTATATTATGAAGTTATGTACAACAATTTAAACTGTTTTGTTTTTGTTAGAGATGTAACCGTGTACTAGGGACTTGCTTTCCATTGGTATTTTAACAAGTTTTTTGATCCCTTTTCCCTTTTTTGCTTTGGGGATTATTTTCATGTTCTTTTATCTTTTTTAATAAGTAATAAAGACTCAAGGATGCAGTTTCCATTATTAATATTTTTGAAGATGGCATACATGGCATATGTCTGTGACTATTTAGTATGTTTTAACCTAAAAAGAAAATAGATTTTTTGTATACATAAGATACTGATAGACTCTGGACTTGGGAGGAATCTGGAAGCCATTTTTTTAAATTTGTTCTGTATTCCATTTATTATGACTGTAAATAATTTGGGTTACCTTGGAGTTTTAAACCTTTTATAAGCATTTATTCTGTGGTTTTGCATTTTTATGGTCCTAGAATTCTTAAATGACCCTAAATTCCCTCATATTTTACAAAAGGTGCCCCTCCCTCCTAGATTGTAAGCTCGAAAGAGTAGGGCCCTCGAACCCCTCGTGTAGTGTATTGTTACTGTCTTGTCTCATGTTACGTCCCCCTTGCTACTGTACAGTGCTGAGCATACCCTTTGGCGCTATATAAATACTGTATAATAATAATATAATAATATCCCCCCAGAATTATTGGAAGCAAGTCTTCGAAGGCAGTATATAAGAGTTCTCGATTACTGCACTGACCAATTTGTGAAAGTTAAAAAAACAGCAGAAGACTTTTAAACACAGAACTTCCTAATCCGTAAGCAGTATTTGTATAAAGAGTTAATAAAAGCGACTCTAGTGGCGGTTTGCTTATGAATGCAGCAAAGATGGTTTAGGTAAACAGAGGCTGTGTCTTGAAGCATATAGGCCTCCATCTTTCTGAATCAACCAGCCTTTTCAGAAGAGAGCGTAATTCTCACTAGCACGTCATTAGGGAAAAAGAGTTCATGCCAAGTGAACCAAATAATTAATATGAGACAGAAAGTAGCAATTGGGGTGGGAAAATCAATGATGGTGTTATTTATTTGCACTTTGCGCAGGTCTTTGATCTGGTGAGGCCCAAGAAGATCAAATATAACCCTTACAGGACATAACGTGGAGCAGTCTGACTTCAGATTTACAGTATAAACATCACATGTGGTAGAATATTAAGGTGTGAGCGACCCAAAATCCACTCTGAGCTAAATATAGCCTGTGAAAGAACAGCTTATTCAAAATAAACCTTTAGAAACTCATAAGCACAATCATTGTGATCAGCATTGGTTTAGATTGTATCTGTTGTGTAGTTGTAAAAATAACTATAATAATGTGAACTCAAGGAAAATTGTTAATACACATTTGAAATATCCTGTGAAAGGATTTACAATTCGGCTCACCTTATCCTTGTGGTTCACAAGCCATTGCTACATTGTATAACAGAGTTCGGTTTAGTGTTCCTTGGTTCTGCCTTTTATTCTTCTTGGGTCACCTTTCAGTTCAGAGGTGATGTTGCTGAGTCAGTCTAGTGAGCAGAAGAGAGGATACACAGAATGTGGGAGTGCTGGACAATGAAAATGATGTGTCACCTGCCTGGCAGTGGAGTATGGCAGATTTACGGCACTAGTAGAACAAAGGTTCAAATCCTTTCCTTGGTAAGACTGTACATAGATATGTAGTTTAAATATGTTTTACAGTAGATCTAAACCCTAAATTGTTGATATTTAGTTGGCTAGTGTGCTGCCATTCATAAACAATAGCCATTTTGTTTCCTTAAACAGTTTTTAAATTTTTCTTGCTTTCATTGCATTTTAGTTCTGCTGGTCTCCTGCAGCCTCTTCCTGCCTCCATGCATGTGTTCCAGAGACAGATACATGTGTAGCACCCTCCTACTTTAGAGTCGGCTGCTAGGCAAATTTAGCTAGCTCCTCTGTAAACAGTGGGGCAGGGGTGATTGCTTGGGGCTGTTCGGTGTCTCACAGGTTGCTGTTTTGCTACTTCCCTCTGTCTTCTAGAGATTTCTAGAAGTACAGTGGAAGGGAGAGCAGCACAGGCAAACAGAATATTTATGGGACTCCAGCCAATCCCTGGGAAGGTGTGCCCAGAAGGAGGAGGAAAAGCACATCATTATTCTGAGGCCTGGCAGCCAGAGTCCAGCCATCTTGAGGAGGCTCCTGTGCTGGGGGCTCTACCCCTGGGACAGAGAAGGATAGACAGAGAGGAAGCTGAGGAGACCTGTGAAGACATTGTGGTCCCAGCTAGGCTTAGCTTGGGGGCCTACCAAAGATAGCCTGGGTCAGAGTCTGGATAGAGCCAGGAGAGCAGAAGTGAGTAAGCTCCACTATTCTGAGTGAGTACTTGATCTTGCTACACAGCGCATAACTGACTGTTGGGCGTTTTACCTTACAACTCAATGCAGTACAGCCAAGAGTTGTACAAGACAGCCTGGAGCGTGCTTGTGACAGACCCAACCAGGACAGGGGCTTTTGGAGGGGACTGCAGGCTAGTCTTTTGCCTACTGACTTTGGACCCTGGTGTTTGAGGGGGCTCTATTCTTTGGGAGGTGTGTGACTGGGGGTCCTCCGGAGTAGTTTTACATTTTATTTAAGTCCACGTCTGCCCGAGCACACAGACTCTGAGGACTGGAGGACCCAGATACAGATTTGGGTCCTCTGTGCTTTGTTGGGGTATAGAATCAACAGCCCAAACCAGCATTGACTGTTTCAACCCCCTCCTAGACTTAGAGACTCAAAGCAGAAAATTATAAACGGTTCAAAACAACCTGAAGCTGGGGTCTTCTGCTGTTATTTGTAATCTGTTTATTAAGTTGTTACGTGTTTACTGTCAAAACTGTTACAATGTGTACCTGAGTTTGCCTATCCTGTCTAGGTGTGAAGGGTCTTCCTCCCATTGTGTAATTTCCCCATTGTGTGCCTCCTAGGTGTGCCTAGTTGTGCCACACAAGTCATTGTTCAGGGAGAGCTTCCTCATGGCAATTTTGTAAGCCTGGCTGTGCATGCTATGAGAGGTAGAAATAGGTCCAAATAACCAACAGCTCCTGCAGGGGTAGTGCTGCACACGCCATTTTTCGGGGTGATATTCCTCATGGCAACAATAGCAGAAAATGTCTAAGCACTGAACATCGGCACAGCTGTTTATAGTCTCAACTGGAAGCACAGGTGACAATGCAGATGCACAACTGGGGAACAGGGAGAGAGTGTTGTCAGCCCATAACAGGATGTGCCTCAACAAAGATTAATATGGCAGGATATCCAAGTCATACGTTAATGAAAGCTGATTTAAAAATATTAAAAAGTGCGTTTGCATTTGCATGTTTTTGTGAGATATAAGTGATTGGGTTTGGATTTAAAGAAGTATATCCTGAAGTTAAAAATTATTATTAAATCCCTCAGAGGTCCCATTGCATATACTGCTTTTTCCCTTTTAAATCTGTGCCTTGGTCACTGAGCTAGCATGGTCAATGGCACAACTCCTCCACCAACTGCTGTCTGACCAAGCTACTAGCAAGGAGACTAATCTACAATTAGCTCTGACTGAGAACCACACAGAGAGGAGGCATGGCAGACAGTGTGCACAGAGAAGAAAGACTGAGCTCAGACCCTTCCTCCATCTACCTGCTATTTCAGTGGAGAGAGACTACAATAGTAGCTGTTTTTTTTTTTTGTGAATGACACGCTGGAGAAGAGTTCTCTGTGATTCATAAAAAAACAAGCCCTCAGTAACACATGCCTGCTACCACACTAGTCTCCCCAGAATAGCAAGTATGCGGGTCTGGGCTCACCTGTCCGAGATAGACTAGTGTAACCAGGGGAGTATTTACCGTGAAGCAAACAAGGCGTTTGCCTAGGACGGCAATTTTTCAGGGGGGGCACCACCCCCCAGAAGAAGGGGCCTGGTGATCAGCGGCAGACAGAGCCAAGCAGGGCCGCCATCAGAGGGGTACCACTGGTACTCCTGTAGGTGGCCCGGACAGCAGGAGGATCAGTGTGGTGGGGGAAAGCAGTTGTAGAAGGATTCACTGTGTATCTCTCCCTCCAGCAGCTGAAAGTTTGAGGTTTGTCCCCCTCTCCCTCCCACTGGCTTTCTGCTGCTGGATGGAGAGATAGACCTGGCTGGATGGAGGGGGTACCCTGGTGTTCCTGAGTGGCCGTTCTCCACTGAGCTCCTTCCCCCACCAGCACTCAGAGCCAGGACCAGGGAACAACTGGAGCAGGGAGTGGCTAAGGAGGTGAGTTGTGTTGTGTTCTCTGGGCTCTCCCTCCTGTTGTCCATGCATCACGGATAGATCATATGGGACTGCACACACACAGTATGATTACCACCCCCCGCCCACATTTCCTGCTGTCCAGAGATCAGCAGTCCTTGGAGGAGGTGTGGGGGGGGGGTCATAATGTGTGTGTGTGTGTGTGTGTGTGTAGTCCCATACGATCTGAGAGAGAGAAAAGAGAGGGGAGAGAGAGAGGGGGGATAGATAGAGAAAGAGAGAGAGGGAAGAGAGAGAGAGAAAGAGAGAGAGGGGGAGAGAGATAGAGAAAGGGAGATAGGGAAAAGAGAGAGAGAAGAGAGAGATAGGGAAGAGAGAGAGAAGAGAGGGGGGAGAGGGAAGAGAGATAGGGGAAAGAGAGAGAGAGAAGAGAGAGATAGGGGAGAGAGAGAGAAGAGAGAGGGGGAAGATTGAGAGAGAGAAGAGAGAGAGGGGAGAGAGGGAAGAGAGAGAGAAGAGAGAGAGAGAGAGGGAGAGGGAGAGAGGGAAGAGAGAGAGGGGGGAAGAGAGAGAGAAAAGAGAGAGGGAAGAGGGAGGGGAGGAGAGAGGGGAGAGAGAAAGAGAGGGAAGAGAGAGGGAAGAGAGAGAGAGAGAGAGAGAGAAGAGAGAGAGAGGGGAGAGGGAAGAGAGAGGGGAGAGAGAGGGAAAAGAGAGAAAGAGAGAGGGGGGAGAGAGAGGGAAGAGAGAGGGGAGTGGAAGAGAGAGAGGGAAGAGAGAGAGAAGAGAGAGGGGGAAGAGATCGAGGGGAGAGGGAAGAGAGAGGGAGGGGAAAGAGAGGGAAAAGAGAGAGAAAGGGGGGAGAGAGAGGAGAGAGAGAGGGAAAGCAGGGAGAGATAGAGAGAGAAGAAAGAGAGAGAGGGAAGAAAGAGAGAGAGAGACGATAGAGAGAAGAGAAAGAGAGGGAGAAAGAGAGAGATAATCATATATACATACACACACTTATTGAACTCTCTTGCTCTCTCATTGGGGGGGGGGTGCAAAATGTTTGTGTTGCCTAGGGTAGCACAAAATCTAAATACACCACTGAGTGTAACAGCTGGCACATGTTACTGTGGACTTGTGTTTCTGTGAAGGGCAGTGCTCCTCTCCAGTCCTCCGCCATTCACAACAAAACAAGATAACCACTACTAGTGTAGTCTCTCTTGCCTTACGAGCAGGTGGTTGGGTCTGGGTTCAGTCTTTTCTATCAGTACAAGGAACTCTTTTCTGTACAAGAAAGATGGCAGAAGAGAGTGGAGGAGGCACAGGAATGCAAGAATAAATGGAGGCCTGAAGAATAAAAAGGAAGCAGTGGCTTCAGGGCTGGCTGTAGCTCCCCCACAGGAAAGAGTTGGGCCTCAGTCTGGGGTAAAGCTACAGCTAGCCCAGATAGAACATTTTTTTTAAAAACCACTGCACATATATGAACAGGACCAAGTGCAGGGCCCCTGGGGGGGGGGGGGGGTTCAACATTAATTTTAAAATTCTGTGATAATTCTTCTTTAAGTCTTTTGCCAGGTGTCACAATTTAAAGCATATTGTAGAGATAACACCAAAGGTTCTTCTTGTGGGACAGTTCCAATCCTCTAAACAAATGTCAAAGCACACAGGGTGCAAATGTATTACATATTTTAGATTTAGATAAAACATGCCTTCGCGTAGGCTGCTTCTGTAGCAAAGTCTTTTCACATAACCCATTGTGCTCTGGGATTCTTTTAGCATATATTAAAATGCTTATTTTATACCAATGTATATTAGAAAAAACACATATGAAACATCACTTAAAAAAATGTCAACTAAAACTTATAAAATTGACCCATGACAAAACACGTATGTCACGCTTGCGGTGCCATTAATTGTGATGGGCCAAACCAGGGGCAGACTGACAACTCATGGGGCCCCTGGGCAATAGGGAATCATGGGGCCCCTGTGTCCTTGCCCAAACTCAAAAAGGCCTATGAAAAAGGTACCAGGGGCATCTCATGGGGTCCCCTACTGACCCCAGGGCCTCGGGCAGTGCCCGAGTTTCCAAATGGTCAGTCCGCCCCTGGCCCAAACACAGCAAGCACAGTGCATTTTGCCACTTTAGCATAGCAAAAGTGGGAAAATGCATTTAAAAAACCTGCAAAGCTCAGAGCTCAAAGCCTTGTTTGTTCATTGAAATGGGCTTCCCTATGCATGGAGCACAAAAATGTGCAAATTCAAAACACTTGATGTTGCACGGCATTGTGTGAATGTGGGCTTATAAATTTCCTTTAGAAGACCGAGTTGTAATTGTAAGCAGATCTGGTTAGAGTTTGTTCAAAAGGTTATGTTACTAAGGAAGCATTCTTTTGCACAGAACGGGTTACAAAAAATAGATGCAGACAGAAAAAAAAATGTCTTTTTACAATCCCACACAAAGACATAAAATAGACACATGATGGCCAAACTCTACTGCTGGAAGATGTGGAGCTGTGATTTATGATGTCATAAGACTCCTTGATAGACTTTGCAGATCTATTTTGTTTTTTTTCAGAAAGTGAACTCTATATGTAGCCGTTCTGAGCCTGTGATACAGAAATGATGCACAACTATGTGATGTCTGCTTGAAAATGAATAAGATGTATGAAACACCTCACATCTTGAAAGCTCAGAGTAACCATTAGTGCATATTTGTAATACATAATGAAGTATCTGCTTGCATAAGGAAAAGAAGACAATTTTTTCCATATGAGATTTTCATCTTGAACATCTCCTACATTCAATAAACACACATAACCTGTCTACCACCACTCTGTGTTTTAAATTGTATTCAATTATCGGAAACACAGATTGGCAATGCTGTATCTATTATATGAAGGCATGTGGCAAAATAACCACAGATGCTATTATTCAATGATAACCTGATGCAAAGTACTGAGTATGTCAGGAGGTGATGGGCATGATGGTGGTGGGCAAATCAAGGTTTTGCAAACATCAACTCTGCGGTAAATGTTATTGAAGTCAATAGGGGGATGAATTCTGTAACAAAAAGCACGGGGAGCTCGGCGCTGCCCTGGAAGACATTTAGCAAAGCAAAAAACAGTTTCACATTTTTTATACAGTGAAGGAGAGGATCCATTTAATGTGGTTTCGACGACAACATGAAAAAACAGCAATTCTTAAAATTACATGCTTTGGACATGCCTTTAAGCTGTATGTGATGCTAGAGAACAGTCTGATTTTTACGGACAGTGTGACATTATATTCTGTCATCACATATTTTGAATGTGTAATTGCCTTTGAAACTTTTACACATAGCTTGCCGTATATATAGCAGCAACACCCTTGCCTGATTTATTTCAAAATGGAAAAGGCTTTTTAGGTAGTTTTGCCTGCTACACCTACTTTGTATTCATGTAGTAATAGGTTTAAATTAAGACGTGGAAGGAGCAGCCACAAAGGAATTAAAACCTACAGAAAAGTTTTCTCTTAAAAAAATTAAGCAAAAAGTGGGAGAGGATCCCCTGGTTGCTGTCATGGAGCTGGGGGTGTAATGTGTAACATGCTTCAAAAGATGAATTTATCCTTTAATAATACAGTTTTTGGAGCTTTTATTGTAGTACCATAATGGATTGTCTTGAAAGTTTAACAAAATATGAAAAGAGGGTTCACAAAACACTTCAAAACCACAGACCCACTTTCCCTGAACCTCCTCCCATCACCAAATTCCTAAGTATTCCCAAAATATGCACCATACTTCAAGTATGTATTTGGTGGAAATTGACCAGTGTCCGGTACAATAGCATAGCAGTTAGATAGGCAGAAATAGAGAGAGGCAGATTTTATCTTGCAATAAAACTCAAAGTATGTCATCTGTGAGACAAGCACCACAAACATTTTAGAGTGTCTCGACAGTATGTAGGCAGTTTGGTTAGGCTTTAATATAAAATGGAGGGATGAGGCAGGTTTTATCTTGAAATAAACATTAGAGTGTATTTTCTGAGCGACAATAGCCACAAATATTGTACATTTGGACAGTCTGGACTGTATGTAAGCAGCTTGGTTGGACCACGATATAAGAGCCAGAGACAAGGCAGGTTTAATTTGAAATAAACATTAGAGTATATTATCTGATAGGCAAAGGTTGCAAATATTGTAGTGTATGTGAACAGTTTGGTTAGTATGCAATTTAAAAGAGACAAGGCAGGTGTTTATCTTGAAATAGACATTAGAGGGTATTATCTGAAAGAAAACTGCCATAAATATTGTACAGTGGCTGGACAGTATGTAAGCAGCTTGATTAGACCACAATATAAGATGAAGAGACAAGGCAGGTTATTAATGTGCACCTGACCTGATCTGCTGAAACATCATGTGGCACCTTTGAAGTGCTGAAGCACCAGAATGATACAGGAGAGGTAGCGGGAGCTAGTGATGGTGGCTGAGGATGGTGTGAGGTCAACCACTTCTCAGCCTATGCCAGGAGAGCTTCCAGCAGCTCTGGTCCAGAGATTTTTGCAAACAAAGAGCAGCTTTGCCCATGCCAGCAGCAAATGTACTCTGTGCGCCTACAAATACAAAAAAAATTTAACCTTAGCAACAGAAAATAAAATATACTCACCCTAAAAAAAATAAACCCAGAAACACATACTTAGCACCCTCTTGAGATTTTGATTCTTAGGGTCTAGTCCTTGATGTATGGTGGGGTGAAAATAAGTTGGGCAGAGTTACTTTAGTCTTTTTATCATATTTTGCTGATCTCTGCAATAGGAGAGAAAAATGGAAGACAGATATATTGAAGTAGTAGCATGCTCTTTAAGAGCAGCACCTTACCCAATGCTGGAAGCCTAGGAACAGTCAGACAAATCTATGACCCTCTAAGAGCTGTTACAGCAGTGAAAAAGTCAGGTCTTGGTCTTTTTGGAAGCAATGAAAAATACATTGTTCTGATGGCCATGAATCATCCTTACAATGTCAATATGGTAGATTCTACCCAGCTATTCTTGGACCTTCAGCACATACCTCAGCCTGAGGCAAGGCTCAAGCAGCAAACCTTTTCAGTATCCTCTCAGGAAAAGGCCCCAAGGAAAGAGAATTCTGAAAAAGTGCTCACAAACATTTATTATCTCCCAAATCATCTGAACAAGGACCCAAGGGATTGGTTGGGTCAGATACAGATTTATACCTCAGTAACTGTACTTACTCAGATTACTGAAACATCCTTTATAGACTCACACAAAAATAGAAATTATGGTGCTGACACACACAAAAAGGTAGTCCTAAAAAGGACTGTTTGGTCTCGGAACTATGAACATGGGGGGAATACACAAAGATATGTGTCAGCACCTGTGGTAGTGAGCTCTTATTGATCCTCAACTTGGGGTTCCCCAGGGCGTGGAGTCTAAGCCCCAACCTGCTTGTTCACCAGAGCCCCTGATAGTGGGGATGGACTTGCTGCAAGCTGGGACCAGGTTGTGGCCCCAGATGCGCCCAGCTGAGGTTGAGGAGACCGCTTGCGGGAGCAGAGTATAAAAGGGAGGAGACAAACGGAATATGATAGGCAAGCCGAGGTCAGGACAGGCGGAAAACAAGCAAGGTCAGAGAACGAAGCCGGGGTCGGTACACGAGTAGTTAATGTAGGATTCAGACAGTAGTAACACATGGGAGCTCCAACAACTAGGAAGTTGCTCAGGCAATGTGGCCTAGTCTGAGCACATCTTATATAAACAGGCAACAAACAAGGAGGCGGGCCAGGAAGTGATGGAAGGGAAGGAAATAAAGCCCAGAGGACAGCAGACGACGCCCATAGATGAGCACAGACAAACACATGAGAAGGGATCAGGAACAGGACTGCAGCAAGGTGTCAGGGCTCCAGGGTATGACCAGAGGTATGTGACTGACGCAGGGAAATGCAGGCTTCAGATATGTTATAAATATAATTTATTAACACATAAACGCAGTGCAATACTAAAACATACACAGTGCAAACGAACCAAACAAAACCACCCACAGATAACAGTACATACAATGCAAGCGTCGTCAGGCAGGCCGGGATTATCAACAGGAGGTCAGAACGTATGGGGTTAAGCAGGAGAATGGTCAGACAAAGCCAGGGATCAGAGCAGGAGAATGGTCAGACAAGCCAGGGATCAGGAGCAGGAGAATGGTCAGACAAAGCCAGGGATCAGGAGCAGGAGAATGGTCAGACAAAGCCAGGGATCAGGAGCAGGAGAATGGTCAGACAAAGCCAGGGATCAGGAGCAGGAGAATGGTCAGACAAAGCCAGGGATCAGAGCAGGGTCAGCAACGAATCAGACAGGAACAGGAACAGGGAGCAGGAACAGGATACAGGGCCCAGGAGAAACACACACCAAGGCAGAGTCTGCAGGTCTGGCCATCCCTTAAATACACCAGTATAAGCAGTTTCAAGTGTTTGGCTGGCTGCAAGGTTGAGTCTCTGATTGCTGGGAGCACCCGCTGGCCAGCCCTGGTACTGCAGCCCATAACGCAGGTGAGTCCCACCATTGCTGGCCAGTGCATTCCTGACACAAGGAGATAAGAACACAAACAAGAAACTGCAGGCTAACTTGTGACAATATGTAGCCAACCATACTTCATTCCACAGTAAATGTGTGCAGTATAGTAACTAACTCTCCCTACAGTCAACTCTCCCTGGTGGTAGTGAGAGACTGGCACATAACATATCCCTCATTACTAGCCATTCTAACCCTGCTAACCACTGTTACGGATATTATGGGTCCTTCAAAATTTGTTCTGGCAATAAATTGGTTGGTACCATGCATCTCACACCACCCTGTATTCGCTGCAATCTCACCAAGTGGTGAACCCAAACTTCATTCCTAATTGAAGCTGGTCATGCCCCCCTTGCGTGATGCCTTTTACCACTAAGGATTTTGTAGCGGGCATGGGCTGGGAGTCCTGTTGTTGTACATTTGTCCTATTCCTGATCTGTAGGCAGGTTCTCTGCTACTCTGGTGCCACACAAATTTCTTTTAAATGGTTTCCTATCTTTAGGGCCAAAACTGAGGGGGCATCTACCCCGGGCTCTGCATTGAGAGGGGCACCGCTGCTGACAGGAGTAGTGACAGGGCAATCACAACTCCTGTCAGCCCAGTAGTGGGAGCAAGGAGGAGAGAGCTGGGATGGAAGGAGAAATCTGGGAGGAGCGGCGGGCTTTGCATAGTTGCCTACAGTCCAGATTGTTTTCTATTTGTCCCTGGATGTTTTCAGCTTGGGCTCTATCCTGGAAACAGAGTGAGCCTCCCTTACTGAAATGTACAGGCTGCTGTTTCAGCCACCAGCTTCTTCCCTTTCCTCCCTCTCCACCTCCATGCTTGCAGTGCAAGGCTCCGCATGGAGGGAGCTGCTTGGGGGGGAGGGGTGGGACATCTTCCCCTGTCAGAGAAATAGAGAGGCCCGAGGCTGCATGGAAGGAAGACCTGAGGTGGCTGCTGTCTGGACCGGAGTACAAGGTTTGCAATTAGAGATGTCATAAGCTGACATTATGATGTATATGAAGATGTGGAAAGTTGCTAAAGTGACCATATGCACTGTGAATGTGCATTTATATTTATTTATTGGTAATTTGAACATGTGGATATTTATCTGGGTTTAATAATATAGTTTATAATAGCTATAATAATAAATTCAAATATCCACGTTTCATTACAATTAAATAAATATAAATGCACATTCATAGAACATATAGACTTTACACATCTTCATGCACATTATTATGATAATGGCAGCCTAATGACAATAATAATGCATACACGTAGTAGCATGCCCTCAACTCTTGGTGGTTGCCCTAGGTCCTTGGTGCTGAAATCACTGACACCACAGCAGCATCTCACCCCGCCACCTGGCTCAACAGGCCCCTTCTAGAACCCGCTTTGCTCAGTAGGGGATTTGTCCACTGATCCCCCTCTGATCAGAGCAGAGTGGGCGGATGATAGGTCCGTGTCCACTCAGTTTATGCAGAGAGGACGGACCGGCTGTCTATTTACACTAGACTGCCCTTCCTAGATGGAGGTGGACAGGTCCCCTTCCTTTTTATTTAATGGACCAGATTGGATTGGAGATAGGTGGGTGTAAACGGACACAGGTCCGTTTACACCAGCCGATCCATAGGGGTGAATGGAGGATCAGATCAGGTCGACCTGAAAATCTGACAGGCAGATCTGATCGAACTCTTTGTGTGAAAGGAGACTTAGACAGTAAATTTCAGAGTCTAGGAAAACTACCCCCCATAGTTGCCAAGTGTCCAAGATCTGCAGGGACAATGCCATTTTCTAGACAGCTGTCCTGACCTATGTCCCAGAATCCAAGCCGTGAAGATGGCTGCAGTACTGTACATCACTGGGAAATATAAAAAATAATTCCAGGCATGTCTATATTATACATAATTACATTGTTCTAGCTCGGACCAATGCAACTACTGCCTTTTTTACCATATCTGACTGATGTCTCAAAAGTGAGGCATCGGGGTCTATTTATACCCCTGCTATTTCACCAAGCTGCCAAACAGGACTGCTAAAAAATATAAAAAAATAATATTGTAAAAAATAATAAAACTGTAAACAATAATTAAAAAAAATAATAAAAATAGAAAACTACTGACACCACCCTCTGCCCTACTGACATCAACTTCTGCCCTACTGACACCATCTCCATTGGGATGGGGAAGCGCCGGACTAAATCTTTACCCCGGATGAAAGAATGTCTAGCTTTGCCACAGCCAATCTGCACTACAAACTCATTTTTCCTTCATACCCCTATTCCTTTATAGCTCTATTTAGCTAAAGAGAGCAAAGAAAGGTAGCCATGACAGCAATAAAAAAGCTGATAGGGACTGATATATTGTCACCAGGATAGGAAAGTCTCCCCATCTGGGGTATCAACAGCAATCAAATCTAATAGAGGTTCTAAATATCTCCTACACTATCCAAAAGCTACAAAAAACACTTTTTGGCTGGAGATATACTTTAATACCCTGCACAGAGTTTTGTTAGTTTTTTTCCAATACAAGCTTTTGGAGAAATTCCCCTTTGTTCTGTATTAGCATTCCTTAAGGATGTAAACAACTTGGTTATCGCGTGAGCAAAAAAGTGATACGATCTGAAAACAGAAACCAAATCTAATCTGAAAAGCAGGAAACTAGAATAATGAAATGTATGGCACAAGGGCAGTCACCGTAACAAGCCCCTCTGAAAAGGAAGGTCAGCATCTGGCTTCCTTTCAGCAGTTTTCTTATCAGAACAGGCCTGAAAAATATCTGCTCAGTTTGTGAAAGTAATTTTACTCACATATGTAGAGCTGTTTCTTATAGCATGACACTGCTAATACTGAGAGTTAAATTTTATACTTGTAAATATTAAAATTGAATTATAGTATTCACATCTTGTTGATCAGACAGCACTGTGATTTAATCATTTTATTTTTACTCATTTAAATTTTTTACTAATGTGCAACAAATATTTTAACAGTGTAAATTGCTAATGGGTGACCGTACAGAGGGAGCGGTCGGTCTACATGTGTTACCTGGGTTCGAAGGCCCAGGGATATCCTGAGCAAGAAGAAAAATTAAAGTAAGAAACAAAGGGAGGGAAGTGAACTGACTGGTTGGTCCTATGGGGGGGAGAAAGAAAAGAAAAAAAAAGGCTGTGGGGGGGGGGGTGGATCCTGCAAGCTTGGTTGGTGGCATCAGTGGCTAGAGGTTGCCCAGGCTGGTTGGATGCAGGGTGGGGAGGGCATTCGACCACCAGGGAGTCCAAACTTTCAGGAATTTGGCGTGGAAGTCATGAAGGATACTGGACATCTCTGCATTTATCATCAGGGTGATCAAGATGCTCTTCACCACTGTAAATGAAACAGTGGGTGTTTTCCAAGCTATGGCTCACTTCACGGCAATGAACAAATAGGTTGATATGAAAATAAGCCAGAGATTGGGCAATGCAGCAGTGCCAATTTAGCATCTTTTCGGATGGATACATGAAATAAAGTGTATAAGAGCCCAAAAACCATGAGACCAGAACCTTGTTAAACGTGGACAAGACCACCAGGTGTGAACCACATCCCCACGTTGCCCGCGGCCTCTGAAACACCTATCGCTGTAAGACTGGTTTAGACCTGCAATGCGGGCTGGGAGCCAATTCCACCTCAGGAGGAGCTTGTAGGGTGCCTCCAGCGTGGTCATGTTGAAGGAACATTTTGCTATAGATGACCAGGTCTTGCTCAATTCTTCAGGGTCAATAGAGGTCCCTAAGTCTCACCCCCAGGTGATGTTATAGGATGTGGAAGAAGGAGGGTGAATAGCATTCAGGGAAGAATAGATCAAATAAATAGTGCCCTAAGTGCCAGGGGACTGTCGACAGATATTTTCAAATGCCATAGTTTGAAAGGGGAAGGTAGAATTACGTCTCAGGGAAGTTACCCAGTGGCGAACCTGCATATAGCGAAAAAATTGCGCATATGGGGCTCCATAGGTTTCCTGAATGGAAGACCATAAAGGAAATGTGCGGGAGGGAAGAAAGTTGTGGACCTGTGTGAAACCATGTGATGACCACCAAGAGAAAGCTCTTGACTGTTCTAGACCTGGAGGAAAAAGAGGATTATTAAAGAGAGGAAGAAGGGGTAGAAAAGGAGACATGAAGTTGCCCGAATAACGAACTGAGTCCCAGATTCTCAGGCTGTGAAGCATAAGGGGGCTAAGCAGTGAAGGACGGAGCCTATGGGGGAGCAAAAGAAGAGCTGTCAAGGAGATCTGTGCGCAATTAGGGAGCTCCAGCAATACCCAAAAAGGGGTGTCTGTTGTGGCATGGAGAAGGGTGAACTGGGAGATTTGTGCTGCCAAGTAATATTTGGCAATGAAGGGAAATCCCAATCCTCCACGCAATCTGTGGGTATACAGGATGCAGTGTGAAAATGAAGGAGAGGAGTCTTTATTCATTTCAATTTCAATATAATATGCAATTCTCAATTCAATATACAAATACAATATACAATTATATACAATTCTCTTGCTGCAATTTCCCTAAAGCAACGTTAAAAGGAACGTATTTTGGTTTTCTACATAACTTCTTTATTATAGTCCCAACTAAAAAAATTATAGCTTTTAAAAATGCTTTTCATTTTTTATTAGTCGTGCGGATGTTTAGAATTCTTATGAGTCAACAGGTGGAGCTTTAGACTCCTTTTCATGTTTTCCAGTTTCTCGCTTTTATGTAAATTGTGATTTTTTTTGTACACACAAATGAATGACTGCTCTCAGTGATTCATTGCTTATCGGAGGGCTCTGTCTATTTCTGTATATTTCAGTAAAATATAGTTAGACAAGTGGTAGGAAACTACTTGTAACCCAAATTGCTTTGCAAACCGTTTTTCACGTATTAATTGTGCGGTTTTAAAACAAAGATTGTTTACAGACAGTAAAAAAAAAAGTTTTACAACCAATAAATAAAAAAATAAACACAAATGACCCAAAACTATTATAATTTCCCTGTAATGAAACAATCCAAAAAAAGAAACTTGACACAAGTTCATGATTGCTACAGAACTGTATGTGACCTTGAGAACCTAGGTACAAAGATTAATAGAGTTTCCTAAAGAAAATGATGGTTACATCACCTTGTTTCTATTTTATGCCTAAAAGAAAAATGATTAAAAATACAAAAAATAATTATTCACAGACATACTGCTTTGAGTGTTACAGCACCACCTGTTGCATTTTAATACAATATACAATAAATTAGAATCTAAATGGAGCTTGGAACCCTCCACAATGGCAAAACAATTCTGAATTTAGTTTTCATGTTTGTAAAAATTTTAAAACAAAAGATGGGCTAGAATGAAGAGACTGTGCTATTTAAATATAGTAAAGCAACCACAAATGTATGTTTTTACATATAATATTACTACCCCAGAACTAGTATTTGGCCCAAGGGATAGAAAATGGTCACATATCTGAGAGGATTGAACATGCTTCTCTAGAAAGTAAAATCAAACATAACATGAGTCCCTTTAATAGAAATGATACAGGCACAAGAATGAATAATGTATTACTAGTGCAACTTTTTTTGGAGCATTTTATTATCTCACATTTTCCATGGAAGAACTGACTAATATTTTATATTAAATTTATAAATCTTTCCCTAATAATGGAAACAACATTCTTTGAATTTTTTCCTCTCTTCTGTTACATTAGCATTGCAAGAACATTATCTAGATTGAACTGTCCCATTAATAAACGAAGATAAACAAGCAAATAGAGCATCATTCACAGATTCACAAAACTAAGAATAGTAACTTCTGCATCTAGCAAGTGTTTGATCTCAAATTTTCTTTAACGTAGAACAGCAGGAAACTTTTTAAAAAAATCTGCTGGGTTACAAACAGCTAAATTTTAGAAGGTATAAGCCACCAACTTGATTGTTGCCTAGTTGCAGTAGAGGCCTGGCAGAGCATCACCAGGGATGAAACCCAGCGTGTGGTGATGTCTATGCGTTCCAGACTTCAGGCTGTAATTGACTGCAAAGGATTTGCAACCAAGTATTAAAAAGTGAAAGTTTGATTTATGATTATTATTCTGTCCCATTACTTTTGGTCCCTTAGCAAATGGGAGGCACATATGCAAACTGTTGTAATTCCTACACCGTTCACCTGATTTGGATGTAAATACCCTCAAATTAAAGCTGACAGTCTGCAGTTGTTCGTTTCATTTCAAATCCATTGTGGTGGTGTATAGAGCCAAAAATGTTAGAATTGTGTCGATGTCCCAATATTTATAGACCTGACTGTACTTCTGAACCCCTGTAAAGAGACTTGTGGCGCTCCTATACACAAGACACCCTGTTTGTCCACTTGTTCAGTCACAGAACATTTTGTATTCTGAGAACCTATTCATAAAATATAAAGTGTTCTAAAGGTATTCTAGGAATGGACAGGGAACAGGTAACAGAGAGAGTGGCTTGTGTGTAGGAGAGTTTCAAGACTCCAGTCGGAGTTCCTGAAAGTACAGCAAAAGTTGTAGGAATTGTGACAATTTAATTCCCAGAATGCCCATGGCGTAGCACTACGGTGGTAAGTCCCACAGCCATTCACACTCAAGCATGTTCTGACATCTAATTTTCACTCTTTTTTTCAATTTTGCACTTGTCACAGACCAGTTGAGTCAGTCCTTATGGAATAGTAGAAGAAATACCGCGTTGTGCTGCAGGCGGAAAATAAGTGACAGGAATCTGAAGCAGCGGATTAACCTCAAATTTTGCATGGAAATTGGCAAAAGTGCGAGTGAACCGTTAGCTCTGTTACAACAGGCTTATAGTAAACATTCCATGAAGAAATCAAGGGTTTTTGAATAGCATTGGTGGAGGGGCATGGTGATGTCCACATTGATGCAAGAAGTAAGCAGCCAAAAACGCAAAGAACGGATGCAAATGTGGACAGAGAGTGACCCCTCGTATGCTCAGATCAAAGATTGCGTGTGCGAATGATGGCAAAAGAATTACACTTAAACAGCGAAACAGTGCGGCAGATTCTAACGGACAATTTGGGAATAAGAAAGATTTCTACAAAGATGGTGCCTTGAATCTTGACATAAGATCAGAAAGAATATTGTCTTCAAATTACATCCATTCTGGGAATTAGATTGTCACTCTTTGTACTTTCTTTATAGTTTTTGAAAGAAAAGGTATTTGCTGCTTGAATTAAGTAGATTTTGTAGGCTCCTTTGATTGAAAGATTTGGCAAAAGATTTCATAGAATAAGTTTGGTCACTTACAAGCCATTGTTTTCATGTGATGAAGATTTTATTGTTACTTGAAAAGACTGGGCAGAAAATGGAGGAAAACAAGTGTTTTGCTTCATAACAAATACTGTATTGTTACAGAAATCCTGTAGCATGTTGCTACCAGCTGAGAATAAATCAAGCACAATTTATAGGTCCTTCGACGTTCCGGTAATAAAATGAAAGCAAATTAACTATATACATTTACCCCATAGACAGAGATGGATTTTCAACACTTTGGAGCTCAAAACAACAATTCTCTTCTAGGAATACCTCTTCTATATGGAAATTATCTTACTTAATTGTACTAACCTGTCCATGGAAATTGTGAGACTGTGTTTAAAAGCTTATATAAGATAACTGTTCTACTAATGATGAGGAAAAAAAATCAATGATTTATAACCATACAAGGAAAAGCTGCACCTTTGCTTCTGACACCTATAGGCACAGGACTACTATACCTAGTGGTCATTTGGTCCTGGCCATACATTTGTAGAATAATGCTAATTAACTGAAGGAACATTACTGTCAAATACAGACTAGAACTTTTCCTTCTTTGACTTCAATAAAGCAGCGTAAAGACAATTGAAGGTGTAAGTATCCTATAATATCCAATCAGATTTTAGTTTACTGAAGTCAGGCCATGAAAAGAAGAATCCTGACTAACTGATTTGGGTAGCTGTTCTTGCCCCATTGCATAAGGGATGTACAGTATCTCACAGAAGTGAGTATACCCCTCACAGTTTTGTAAATATTTATATATATTTTATAGTACTCACTTTTGTTGCCAACGGTTTAGACATCAATGGCAACGTATTGAGTTATTTTGAGGGGACTGCAAATTTACTTTGTTATACAAGCTGTCCACTCACTACTTTACATTGTAGCAAAGTGTCATTTCTTCAGTGTTGTCACATGAAAAGTTATAATAATATATTTACAAAAATGTGAGGGGTGTACTCACTTCTATGAGATACTGTATCTGAATACACTATATTGCCAAAAATATTGGGACGCCTGCCTTTACACACATGAATTTTAATGGCATCCCAGTCTTAGTCCGTAGGGTTCAGTATTGAGTTGGCCCACTCTTTGCAGCTGTAACAGCTTCAACTTTTCTGGAAAGGCCGTCCACAAGACTCTAGGAGTCTTTAGGAGTGTGTTTATGGGAATGTTTGACCATTCCTCCAGAAGCACATTTGTGAGGTCAGGCACTGACATTGGACGAGAAGGCCTGGCTTGCAGTCTCTGTTCTAATTCATCCCAAAGGTGTTTTATCGAGGTCAGGTCAGTAAAGTTCCTCCACCCTAAACTCACTCATCCATGTCTTTATGGACTTTGCTTTGTGCAGTTATGTTGGAACAAGAAGGGGCCATCTCCAAACTATTCCCACAAAGCTGGGAGCATGTAATTGTCCAAAATGTTGTGGTATGCTGACACCTTAAAGGTTCCCTTTACTGGAACTAAGGGGCAAAGCCCAACCCCAACCCCTGAAAAACAACCCCACACCATAATCCTCTCTCCACCAAACTCTACACTTGGCACAATGCAGTCAGGCAAGTCCCAGTCTTCTGGCAACTACCAAACCCAGACATGTCCATCGGATTGCCAGACAGAGTAGTGTGATTCCTCACTCCAGAGAACACATCTCCACTGCTCTAGAGTCTAGTGGTGGCATGCTTTACACCACTGCATCTGACACTTTGCATTGCACTTGGTGATGTAAAGCTTGGATGTAGCTGCCTGGCCATAGAAACTCATTCCATGAAGCTCTCTAAGCACTGTTGTCTAATCTGAAGGCTACATGAAGTTAGGAGGTCTTTAGCTATTGACTCTGCAGACAGTTGGCAAATTCTGCTCACTGTGCGCTTCAGCATGTGCTGACCCCGCTCTGTCATTTTAAGTGGCCTACCACTTCGTGGCTGAGTTGCTGTTTTTCCCAGATGCTTCTACTTTGTTATAATACCACTAACAGTTGACTGTGGAATATTTAGTAGCAAGGGAATGTCACAGATGGACTTATTGCACAGGAGGCAACCTATCACGGTACCACGCTTGAATTCACTGATGTTTGTAGAAGCAGTCTGCATGCCTAGATGCTTGATTTTGTACACATTTGGCCATGGAGATGATTGGAACAACTGAATCTAATGATTTGGAGGGGTGTCCCAATACTTTCAGCAATATAGTGTATGTTTGTATAACTGAGTAGAAACAAAATCATACTTTACTAATGAAAGAACATTGGTGGACTGAATCACCTATTGAATCTTGGGCCTCTTGGGGATAATAACCTGCAGTTTGCTTCTGACACTGCTCTAATCATAAACTAAGATTAATTAAAACTACAACATGGAAATTGAGAACTCCACCACCACTCCCACAAATTATCTGCAAAAGGTAGGTGGATTTGGAATCTTCAATCCCTGAATGATCATTTCAGTAAAGGCTATTATTGTTCTATATAAAGATAGTTAAGACTTATAGTTGTTCCTATGATGAATATAGCTTGCATATGTATCATATTTCATATTTTTGGCATCATAGAAATCACAGTAAGTGAAGGACAGTGATATGCATAATCTGTAACATTATGAGGACATTTTTCTTGTGTGTTTTTCTTAGAATGTTTGCTAGGAAGTATAAATGAGATTCTCCACCATAAACTTAAACAGGAAGTAAAAAATGATGACTTCTACCACATTCACAACTCAAGCGAGTTACCTCTGACATGCCAACAGTTATTTTATGCTATATATTTATATTTAAATTTAGCCATTTTATGGAGAGGAATGTTGTTTAAGGCTGGAATGCACAGGAGATAGCCCTTTACTCCCAGGGAAGAAACATGCTGGGTAAAAATGCTGACAGCAGTATGCTTTAAAACCTAGAACATTTGTTACAGGCACAGTTATGTCCATGAACTGTTATTGTTATGTGGAACAATAGAATATGTAAGATCTAACATGAATAATGTGGAAAGAATCCAGTGTAAACCTCCCAGATACCATGAAAATAAAACCTTAACTAGAAATTTCTCATACTGTGTCATGTGCTGTGTAGGTAGACCAAGCAGACAGAAGACAACCAGATATGTTGATCAGCATTACTGACAGTGCACTTTAAATGAAACCTAGAGAATTAACCTACCCATAGACCCAAGATAACATTTGCCTGATTTGACTGTTTTTTGGATGAACTGAACTACATCTCATGTCTTAACCACTTCCAGTCCGGACACTTTCACCCCCTTCCTGCCCAGGCCAAGTTTCAGCTTTCAGTGCTATCACACTTTGAATGACAATTGCGCAGTCATGCAAAACTGTACCCATATGAATTCTTTTTAGCATTTTTTTGAGACAGATAAAGCTTTATTTTGGTGGTATTTATTCACCACTGGGATTTTTAGTTTTTTTGCTATGTAAATTAAAAGTCCAAAAATTTTGAAAAAAAGTGTTTTTCTTATAAAATTTTGCAAATAAATAGTATTTCATCATAAATCTTGGCCAAAATTTATTCCGTTATATTTTTAGTAAAAAAAAAACAACCCAAATTAGTTTATAACCAAAATTATGATTTTTAAACATTTGTTTTACATTTTTTTTTTTATTATTTTATTTATTATTTTTTTTTACATACTGTCACCCTAGCAGTACAGTGTCACCATGGTGACACTGTACTACTTGTGAGAGGTGATGAAGATTTTTTTTTTTTTTTACACTGATTGCTTTTACACCCATAAAGGAAGTAAAAGCAATCATTTCTCCTCTCTAGCTGCATTCTTGCAACCATTGAGAACTATTGAGTGAGCTGTGATTGGTCACAGCTTGTCACATGGTACAAGGCTGTTGTGAATAGCCTTGTACCATGTGACCTCTGTGAATATTCACAGATTTCACACGTAGTAAGCAATGATGTCACAAGTGACATCTTGCTTACTACTTTGCATGTGATCACTGATTGGCCAATGAGTGATCACATGATCGGGATCTCGTACAGAGGTCACGTCCGACGATCAGTGTTCCACTGTGTCCAGAGGACACAGCGGGCACCGGATCGTGGTGCTACGCACTCCCAGGGAGCGTGCACAAGCAGGGTGCGGGGAGGCCGTTTATAAATGGCCACCCGACCCTGCACTGCCACCTTCCGGCCGTTTATATACAACGGCCGGACAGGAGGTGGTTAATGCACTGGTCAGCCATGATCAAGCAAAATAAAATACATGTCCCCAGTGATATTGGTAAATATATGGAATTCCCACTTATTTCCGGAGTTGCAGACAAACGGGGTCTATGCACCATATCTGATGGAATGTCCCATAGTATCCAGATTTTAGACTTGGATGTTTAACTTTATCTATTCAGTGAGAGGAGTGAATATCTGCAGACACCCAGAGGCTGCCCTCTTTCAGAAACTTCTGGATGAGATACCCCAAAAATCCACTAATCTGATTATGTATAGGCTTTTGGCAGCAAGAATCACTATTGCAAAATATTGGAGGCAGACAGTGGTGCCCCGAGGGCCTGGGATCAGTAGGGGGCCCCATGAGATGCCTCTGGTACCTTTTTCATAGGCTTTTTTGAGTTTGGGCAAGGACACAGGGGCCCCATGATCCCTTATTGCTGGGGGCCCCATGAGTTGTCAGTCCGCCCCTGCACTTGACTATGTTAAAAGTAAGCTTAACTGGATCGTGGTTAGCGACAAACTTACCTGCATCCTCCAAAATAACACTAAGAAATCTGGCTAAAATTGGGACCCGTGGATTCAATACTTGTCTGTTCCTTTGCGAGTCCCAGGTTGTCCTTTCTCTTTCTGGTCTTTCTTTTTCTTTCTTTCTTTTCTTTCTTTGTATCTGATATCCTCTTCATCTTTTTGCTGACTGGACTACTATTATATAGCCATTACTATGGTTATATTCTGAAGAATTTACTTGTTGGTCAAATTGCTGTTTACAATGCTCCTTTCAAAATAAATGTTGTAATGCGTTTTGATGCTATCTAAATTTAACGTAGACCAATTTTGTGATTGCTGACTTTCTGAAGATGTCTGCTCACAATGCATATACTCTAAGATGTATACTAGAGGGACCTTTGGTATTGGGGCTTGGTGTCTGATGATCTTTTGATTTGCTTTTCTAATGTAAGTGATTGGAGTAGATTTACTAAAACTGGTGCACTCAGAATCTGGTGCAGCTGTGCAGGCTAGCCAATGAGCTTTTAACTACAGCTTGTTCAGTTAAGCTTTGGAAATAAAACCTGGAAGCTGATTGGTTTGCAGAGCTGCACTAGATTTTGGACTCTCCAGTTTTAGTCAATAACCCCCTTTGAGTCTTTACCAGAGAATGTTTGTAAAAGTCACATTATCTTCTTTATAAATAGACCCCATTGTTACTTTCCTTGATGGAGTTATTGGGGCTGTTCTGTAGTATGTGCTGGGGGGTAATTATTTTATGAAGAGGGAAAACAGGGTTGGAGCAGTTGATGGGCAATTTTGGAACACTTTACTTCCCTTAAATTTGATGAATAAAGTAAGCAGCATCCCTTTCAGCTCAATTTGTCTTCTTTATGGTCATATTAGACCTTTGGCTCTGCTGCAGGCTAACTAGGCTCCCCAATCTGCAGTGCATCCTCCACAAAAATACCGTGTATGAGATTGTAGGCTCTGTTGACTGCAGAAGCATGGCTTTCATGGCAAGAATGGCTTTTTCCGGTAATTTCCCCACTAGGAATGCGGACAGCTGTAAGAACTCCACAGAAGTTCGATGTTGCTGCAGTCCACCAACAACTGAAACAATGGGTATAATGGCACTTTATTTTATGGCAGAAACAGTAACTGAATCAATCTAACTTAATAGGATCAACAATATTTTTTCTTTTTGATCTGCCTCTAGCTCTAATAGTATATATACTTGTCAATTATTGTGCTTTTGGAAACACTAAAGCCGAAAACCAAGAACACCCCCAGGAGGCTCCACCAATACTTAATTTATACTTTTGTTTAATACTTATGCAGGCCGCACATGGGTCGAATTCTGAACTAATTTTCTTTCCAAAATCGTAACTAAGAATTTTCATTCGAATTTCACACTGTTAGTGGACGGCAGCACTGGCCAATTATCATGTAGCCACCAAATTTGAGTGATCGGGCATGTACGGAAATTTTTTGAAAAACAAATGAATTTCTAATCACTGATGGGAGAATTGTGTGAGAAATATAATCGAAAAAGAAATGAGCTTTCACCTGGAAAGAAATGAAGATTCCCAGCCATGAAATTCATATCTGTTACAACTTGAGGTGAAATTGAAGGCTTGGTTGGTTGAATTTAGCAATCAATGATAGCACCATTGAATTACAAAATGCACAAAATTTCCGATTTTCTAAGGAAAATTTGTTCAGAATTCGACCCATGTTTGGCCTGCCTTACTTTTTCCAAAAGTTTTTAAGCTGGTCATGTGACGTGGAAGGTCTTCTTCCTCTTTGCTTTTCTGTAACAGTGGATGGAGAGAGGGCATCAGTGACATGATGACATCAGTGCCATTCTCTACATAATTACACACTAAGTGCAGGGTACAGTGTTCATGGCCCTCCAGAGGGGTGGATCCATGATGCCCTGCACTCACAGTATGGCCTCATTTTTACAGGTGTACTATAGCATATACCCGTGTGAAGGCTATGTTTGTCTGCATGAGGATGCACAGATGTTCCATGCAATTCCATGCAGACAGTCCCATTCATGTCAATTGGTATGCAGCAGCTGTACGGAGACAGAAGCTGCTGCTGCCAATTTGACAGCCACACGAGTGCGGGTACACTGTCATAAACACACATCCGCGCAGCTCTCAAATTGGAAGCAGTGGCTGTGTCTGTGCAGCTGATGCATCCCAATTGAAATGTATAAGACTTCCTGCATGGAGATGCATGAAAAAACTGTACATCCCGTGCAGGCAAACACGTATGAATGAGGCTAATGTCCTCAGTTTTCTAGGTTGAATGACACCTAAGGACATCATATGGAGGAGAATATGTTCTGCAGGGTACTATACAACCTGGACCAAAAATTATGAGAATGACACAAATATTATTTTCACAAAGTCTGCTGCTTCAGTGTTTTAGGATCATTTTGTCAGATGTTACTATAGTATACTGAAGTATAATTACAAGCATTTCATAAGTGTCAAAGGCTTTTATTGACAATTATATTAAGTTTATGCAAACAGTCATTATTTGCAATGTTCACCATTCTTTTTCAAGACCTCTGCAATTCACCATGTCATGCTGTCAGTCAACTTCCTGATTGATGGCAGCCTATTATTGCATAATCAATACTTGCAGTTTGTCAGAATTTGTGGGATTTGTTTTTGCTCACCCACCTCTTGAGATTTGACCACAAGTTCTCAATGGGATTAGGGTTTGGGGAGTTTCCTAGCCATGGACCCAATGTTTTGTTCCCCAAGCCACTTAGTTATTACTTTTGCCTTATGGCAAGGTGCTTCATCAAGCTAGAAAAGGCATTGTTCATCAACAAACTGTTCTTGGATGGTTGGGAGAAGTTGCTCTCAGAGGATGCTTTTGTACCATTCTTTATTCATGACTGTGTTCTTAGGCACAATTGTGAGTGAGCCCACTCCCTTGGTTGAGAATCAACCCTACACATAAATGGTCCCAGGATGCTTTACTGTTGGCATGACACGGGACTGATGGTAACGCTCATCTTTTAGTCTCCGGGCAAGGTTTTTTTCGGATGCCCCAAACAATTGGAAAGGGGATTCATCAATGAAAATGACTTTACCCCAGTCCTCAGCTGTCCAATCTGTACCTTTTGCAGAATATCAGTCTGTTCCTGATGTTTTTCCAGCTGAGAAGTGGCTTTGCTGCCCTCCTTGACACCATGCTGGACTTTCTTGGGCACCCTGAAGCCTTCTTCACAACAATTGAACGTCTCTACTTGAAGTTCTTGATGATCCGATAAATGGTTGATTTAGGTTCAATCTTAGTAGCAGCAATATCCTTGCCTGTGAATCCCTTTTTGTACAAAGCAATGATGACTACACGTGTTTCTTTGCAGGTCAATTAATATTTGTGTCATTCTCAAAACTTTTGGCCAGGGATACTACAAGCAGAGGTGATTTTTGATTTTTTTTTACAAGCACTCCAGTCCGTTTTGTATGAAAGAAAATGCCTGAAGCTTTGTTTAACTGCCTCCCGCCCGCCATATCGTGCAATGATGGGCGTAAGGTGGTTCTCTCGTTCTGGGAGGACGTCATATGACTTCCTCCCATTCTAACCGCATATGTGCGACTCCTGGAGCGCGCAGCGCGGCGATCGGTGTTGCGCTGTGTCCCTCCGACACAGCGGATCACCGATCAACAGAAAGAGCCGAAGATTTCAGCTCAGTCATGTGATCAGCTGTGTCCAATCACAGCTGATCGCATGTAAATAGGGAAATGCCGGTTATCGGCATTTCTCTTCTCACGAGCTGTCATGCTGACAGCTCAAGAGGAGAGGAGAGCCGGTAATCAGCATTTCTCGGAGGGGACATCTACACTGATCATCAGGGCACTGACGATCAGTGTAGCCCCAGCAGTGTTACTTGTCAGTGCCCATCAATGCCAGCTGTCGGTGCTCATCAGTGCCACGTGCCAGTGCCCATCAGTGCCACATATCAGTGCCTACCAGTGCATATCAATGCCACATATCAGTGCCCATCTGAGCTGCCTTTCAGTGTCACCTATCAGTGCCAGTCAGTGCCACCTATCAATGCCAGTCAGTGCCACCTATCAATGCTGCCAATCAGTGCCACCTATCAGTGCCAGTCAGTGCCGTCTATCAGTGCGCATCAGTGCCGAGTATCAGTGCCCGTCAGTGCTGCATATCAGTGCCACCTAACATTGCCAGTCAGTGCCACCTAACAGTGCCGCCTATCAGTGCCATATATGAGCGCTGCCTTTCAGTGCCCATCAGTGATGCCTGTCAATGCCCATCAGTGCCACCTACCAGTGCCTCCTCATCAGTGCCCATCAGTGCCACCTATCAGTGCCCATCACTGAAGCCTCATTAGCGCATATCAGTGAAGGAGAAAAATCACTTATTTACAAAATTTTAAAACAAAAACTAAGAAAAAACTTTTTTTTTTCAAAATTTTCAGTTGTTTTTGGTTTCTTTAGCAAAAAATAAAAAACCCCGAGGTGATTAAATACCACCAAAAGAAAGCTCTATCTGTCTCAAAAAAAGTTTCATATGGGTACAGTGTTGCATGACCACGCAATTGTCATTCAAAGTGCAACCACACTGAAAGCTGAAAATTGGCCTGGGCAGGAAGGGGGTAGAAGTGCCCAGTAGGCTAGTGGTTAAATATGGGGAGGACATTAAAATTGTAGCTCCAGGAAATAAAACATGAATTTATCAAGTAATATATTTAAATTAAAAAAATCACTAAAACTTATTCTAAAATTACCTGGAGTATATTTTATTATTATCTGCCTGAACTGCTGCACAAAAGACTTTAACCTGAAAGTTATGCATTGTGAGCCCATAGCTGTGTCAAATTGCTGACTACAGAATTGGGCAAGGTGTGTAAATCACAAAAGTGGCTGTACAGAATTAAAACTATTTTGAAAGGTAGAATTGTTCTCTATATGTTCTATAAACCCCTTTTTCATGTGGTGTTTCTGTTACCTTGTCCAACCCTTGGACAGACTGAGTTCAGAATTTATATTTTATAACCTGTATAAAAGCTCTCAGTATGCATTTCTGTGATATTATATATCCTATTTTTTTTTTCTAGTTTCTAGTTTTTAAATCTAATCCATATTTTATCTCTGCTAATCAACTATGTTATTGAATTACAGGATACTGAGATTTACACACTCACACATACAGACACTGGATTCGTACAGCTAAAGCAGAACTCTAGCCAAAAATAACAAGATAAAAATGAATAGTCCATTAAAACATAGAATAACAAAACCAGCCTATTCTGCAATATTCAATCCAGAGATTTTCCAGCAGTATTTTTTTCATGGTCATGCACCAAGGTTCCTGTACCCCCCCCCCCCCCCCCCACCTTATCAAGTCTGGTGGCCGGTTGCTGAATTGCAGTGAGTGTTCATAGGACAACTGAAGCAACCTACAGTTACAGATGATTGCAATGCAAATGAAAGATGAAAAGATTTACATGAATGATTATTGTGGTTGGGATTTTCAATTGCTCTACTAGTTCATGCTAAGGCTGGTGCTTTATAAAACACCTGTACTTCTGAAAAATATATGGTTTGAATAGTCCTAGGAGACAGAATAGGGAATTCTGTTTATATAAAACCTAACTTTCAGGGCCGGTTCACACTGTAGCACAAACAAAAATGCTACTTAGTTAATTTTTAATATAGAAAGCAAACCTATCCATCCATGTCTCCATGCGTTAGTTTGTTGAGAAATCGCTTTGAAAACACCCTCTAGCATTTCTAACTGCAGCCATCTTGAGTAAGGGCAGATGATTCATGTTGCATTTACTTCCTGGAATTCATTTGAACTTAGATCAGGCATG
The DNA here is from genome assembly GCF_062004578.1 of Staurois parvus. NCBI lineage: Eukaryota > Metazoa > Chordata > Amphibia > Anura > Ranidae > Staurois > Staurois parvus. Next base: position 706,467 of record NW_028318715.1, on the reverse strand, counting down.
CAGGTAGGATGACGTCCTTAGCTGAAAAAGCCCCCCCCCCCCTTCCCCAGATGAAAAATGCTCATTAAGACTTCTGGGTTCTACGGCACAAGTTAATGTAATATACCTTTCTATCTATTTACTAATTCTAACAGCATAAGCAATAAAAATAGGTAATGTTCACTGCGAGAGTAAAGTTTTGCTTTAAACTACACAAATGGTTTATAATTGCTATACAACTAAGTTAAAGTGTTACTAAACCCAGGGCCCTGCATTCACTATATCCTTCCACAGTACACAAAACATGGAAATGCAATTATTTTATTAAATTTAAACTGCTAAATACCTTTTCTCATCAGCAGTATATAGCAGTCTTGCGACTACTATCAGTATCTGGACAAGCACCGGTTAAAGCTTTTAGGAGGAGTTTTCATTCTCCTCTAACTGTCCTGTGAGGCTGCAGGACCCCTGACCCTCTGACTGGACAGTGCTGACTGGCCCTGTGCCAATCACAAGCAGCCCCCCCCCCCCAAAAAAAAAAAAACTCTAGCAATACACACCAAACTGAACATGTGCAGAGTGTCCTAGGACTCTGTTCTATCAGCAGATGGATTGGGGACTGTGGAAGGAGGGGAGGAGCAAAGAAGACAGGTTCCACAGTAAGTATAGCAAGCATGCTTTACTGCATATACAGATTGGTTTTACTGTTGTGAGTTTAGTAACACTTTAATGATCGTACTATATTTTTATTGTAAACTTTTAATTTCAACCTAAATCTACGGTGGAAAGAAAAATACTATGTAGCTTTCTGTTTTTTGTTCTCAGTAAAATGAAAGGAAGTGATAAACACCTTTTGCCTAAATTCAGAGCACTATAAAAATGTAAATCTTACCGCAAATATCCATTTTGTCAGTGCCCACTCTTTATCTATTTCTTAGCAAGCTATTCCTCATTTTTAACAGTAAGATGAGACATTATTTTGCCATGAACTGCCCATTTACAGTAATGTGCGGTCCGAAGAAACTTTTGTTTCACCATTTACCAGCAATATCAGTAAGGTAACTCTGTTTACCATACAAAATGTGGATATTCTGAATTTTCATGAAGCTATCATACTCATTCGGGCAATGTATTGAAAACATACCAAGCCATACACATGTACATGGGCAATTTAAGGTGGTTGTAAAGAATACGTTTTTTTTTTTAAATAACAAACATGTTATACTTACCTGCTCTGTGAAATGGTATTGCACAGGGCAGCCCTGAACCTCCTCTTTTTGGGGTTCCTCCTCTTCTCAGTGCACCCCCATTTCCACTGCCCAAGCAAAGCCTGTGAGAGCAGGAAGAGAGCCGCTACAGACAGGCACAGTGCTCGTGTGATCACTCAAAGTAAGTATATAGGGATGTGAGGGGGCGATACTACTACTGGGATATTTTTTACCTTAATGCAGGGGATGCATTAAGATAAAAAAATGTCTAGCCTTTAGAACCACTTTAAGGGATTGGTGCAGGTATATACCACTGCTTTGGATGGAACCATTGGTCTTGTCAATGATTACATAATATTTTTCATAGATTTTTGGTGATGGCACAGGGGCATTTTGTATAACAGCACTATTTCCATGGGATGAACTATTTGCACACATACGACACAATATAAGACAAATTCTTGTGTTGCCCTTTGTAAGAATTTCAGTTTACATGTTGTGTAGCAGCAGAGATTTACACCATGTTATCTATTGGTGAAACCAGAATACTTGGAGCTAAATCTATATCATTCATTAGTTAAAGATGCCTTGCAATTGTGGCATTTTTTACAATCAGCTTGGACGAGTGTAACTATGCATATACCATACCTGTGGGATCAGTCTAGAACAGCCTTTTTCAACCAGGGTTCCAAGAACCTGAGGGTTTCTCCAGAGGTTGTTAGGGGTTCCTTGAGCAACAAGCAGTTTCTGACTCTCAGATGAATGGTCACTGACAACAATGATCTTTTTAATAATCCATAAAGGAGGAATTTTATATAGTAGTTATTAGCTGGAGTTTCATGAGACCGGAAAGTTATTTCAAGGGTTTCTCCATTTTAAAAAGGTTGGGAAAGGCTGCTCTAGAAGCTGGATATTGCTGTAGAAGACACTGCTACTCCAGTGGAATGGGTGGAGTTGGCAAGGCAAGACATTACTCTCTCCATCTCGTTCAATCAAAGAATGCTTTGCATTCATTGAGAAAATGGAAAGCATGCTCATAATGGCATTTCTGCCAAGTGGCCGACTTCCTGCATTGAGAATGCAGCAGGCAGCGGCTCGGCACAGAACCTGGAAGCTAATGGAGATCACTGGAGTATCGGTGTCTACTACATTGATTTCCAGCTTCTACAGGGATTGGTTAGGTATAGGATATGCATAGTTTCATTGGTCCAGGCTGGGCCAATGTAACTATGAAAAAATGCCATCATTGGAATTCTTTTAACTCATTAGACTGGAAATGCAAGCTTTCAAAACAAGCCTTCTTCATAAAACTGAATGTTAATATCACTTATTTGAATATGGTGCTACAAAGAGATACAAGTGTCATTTTGCTGAAACACTTGAGTGTGGTATTGATGTAAAGTATACAGAGTTTGGGTTTTTGGGGTATTACTGAGAAATTGACTCTGAATGGTTTCGTCGCATTGATCAGGTGGGAGAGATGGAAAAACTGGTGCACAAGACCAAAGAAACTATGTCCTCACACATTTCTACCTGGACGAGATGGTTCTTATTTAAGGACTCAGACCTCTATAAACAACATTGCCTGCCCTGAATGACCTGTCCTAGGCTTCTGCCTCATTTGAGTTTCGGAGACCTCCATCCTGGTCTCCTCACCTGGTGGTAGAGCCGGTCAACATACCCCGGGGGCCTTGTCCCCTTTTGTGTCTTCTGCACTACCCCCCCCCCCCTTTTTTTATTCCTCCCCCCCTTCCCCACCTTAGGATACTGACCAGACTACTCACATTCACTCTATTTGTTAATACGCCTTCACCTTCCATTTGTCAATTGCTTATCTGACTTCTTTTAGTTGGGTGAAAGCCCACACGAAACAGTTTATATATTTGTTTTTTCTACAATTCCCCATTGTAACCAGATTATGGTTCTAGCTTGTTGCCTTTGTCTTTCTTATACCAATTGTTGCACACTGATTGGAATCTGCTTTGCTGGAAGATTTTTCTATTGTCTTCTCTTGGTTTATCTCAATAAAACTTTTATGGAATAATAAAAAAAACAAATTGTTATATTGTATATGATTCTTAGCTCCAGTAGCATATACAGTATGATTCTATTTGTAAAGCCAAACTGGTGTCTGAAGTTGGATAGAACCAAGCAGAGCAAACCATAACATTAATCTTTAAAAGCTTCAGTAATAACTCCATAAGGAATTATTATTATTATACAGTATTTATATAGTGCCAACAGTTCGCTCAGCACTGTATATTACAATGGAGACAATACATGAGACAGTACAATAACAATACAGTGCGATACACTAGGGGTTCGAGGGCCCTGCTCCTTGGAGCTTACAATCTAGGAGGGAGGTGATAGTGGTACGGGAGGAATAGCTGTGGGGGATGGAGTGGTAGGAAGAGTGGAGGAGATCGGCAGTTAGCAGAGGGCGGGGTAGACTTCCCTGAAGAGGTGGGTTTTCAGGAATATCAACCTATGTTCAAAAAGGGCTAAGCCAATATGCAAACTGTGTAAACATAATCCTAATTCTTTTTGGTTTTACTGACTCTGGGAGAGATGACAATGGGCAAATCAGTTGTTTGGGATAAAGTATTTCAGAAAACAACAGGAGTGTGAAGTTTTTCTTAGGGCAGGAGTGGTTGGGACTATGCTGTGCAGCTATTCCAGTGCAGCCCCACTGCAACACAAGGCAAAATGCCTTGTTTACTATGTTCCTGGTCCACACTTCCTCTTTTCGGTGGTGTGAGTTAAAAAAAAGTAAAGAAGGCCATACTTTATTTCAATGCGGTGCAGTGTGAGGCAATGCATCACCTCGCACCGTGCAGCAGACAATATTATGAAATGTTTCTGTGTGACATTTTAATAAAGTTTGTTTTTAAAAAAAAAAGGGATTGTTGCATGGGCACTACAGTTGTCCCCCTGATTTACACCGCATTGCACACAAGCAGCTGCTCTATGTGAATTGTGTGTAAATTGACCCATATACAAGTTATCAAGTATATATACATGTCTCCCAACTTTGGAACTTGAGAAAGAGGGACACCTAGGATGGGAGAAGACATGCAACCACAGTGAAAATGAGCAACTAAATTGCACTAAATATTGGGCATTGCCTAAAGGAGCATGGTTAGAAATATGCCTATATAATGTATACACAATACGCAGTCTGCAGTCCTTGTACCCACAACATACGCCATAATTATTTTGCTATGAGTGACAGTCTCACTTACATAAACCTAAAATATCAAAAAGAAATACGTAAAAATGGATATACACAGGGAGGCAGCCTTTTGGCCTTAACCTACCTTAACCACCTTTCTTCTAATGTATGTTTTTGAACAAAGAAATAGTGGACTGTTATTTCTGCAGTGCCACTAATAAATGGCACTGCAAGAACATGTTGAATGGCCAGCCATGTACTGAGCCATCAGATGGGATGGCTCGCCGCAGAGACTATCATATTAATTTATGAATGGGGAATAAATGAATGGATCACTGGTTTAGTGTCTGTGGGAGGAAAAATGTCCTGACATTGGTTAGCAGGGTATGGGGGGGCAAGAGTGCCCAACAGGAGGTGGGGGGAACAACAGTGCAATAGCCTTTCACAACCTGGGACTGTTGAGAGGTCAGTACTCAGGACTACTGAGGAGGAAAAAATCACCTATCCATATCCAGTGTAGAATATGAAAAACATGAGGATATGTCATATTTTAAAGTGGAAATCTGGTCCAGAGGCGTCCCTAGGGTTGGTGTCACCCAGTGCGTTAACACTTGGTGATACCCCCTCCAACGATCCCCGCAGAATGGATCGGATCTGTGGATTGAGCATAATGGATCGGACTCCGATCCATTATGCTCAATCCGCAGATCCGATCCATCCTGCGGGGATCGTCAACTCTCTTTACAACTTACCTTTTCTTGGAGTGGGTCCGGTGTCACCCTGTATAGGTTGCATGCCGACGATCCCCGCAGGATACGGGGAATGCCGGCATGCAACCTATAGAGGGCGACACCGGACCCGCTCTAAGAAAAGGTAAGTTGTAAAGAAAGCCGACGATCCCCGCAGGATGGATCGGATCTATCGTGCGGGGATCATCTGCTTGCTTTACAACTTACCTTTTCTTGGAGCGGGTCCGGTGTCACCCCGTGTGGTCGGTGTCACCCAGTGCGGGCTGCACTCCCCGCAACTGCCTCGTGACGCCACTGATCTGGTCTAATCCTACCTAATGTTAAAATTTCTCCCACTCCCATTCTAAGTCCTAACCTAACTAGCCTGTAGAGGAAAGATGTGTATACTTACCTATTCCCTGGGTGCTCCAGTCCAATCACATGATTGACTCCCAGCTCTGGCTTTAGGGGAGTGCAGGGGCGGACTGACAACTCATGGGGCCCCCGGGCAATGGGGATCATGGGGCCCCTGTGTCCTTGCCCAAACTCAAAAAAACCTATGAAAAAGGTACCAGGGGCATCTTATGGGGCCCTCTACTGACCTTGGGCCCTCGGGCAGTCCCCGAGTTTCCAAATGGTCAGTCCGCCCCTGGGGGAGTGGTAAGACAGCCGACAATAGGATACCCCATAGTAAGCCTATGGGTGACGTCACCGCCCAGGCATTGCAGTCATTGATCTCTCCTCTCCCCTGAAACTGGCCATTGGGGAGATCTTGTGTCCAGACCAGTACAGGGTAGGTGGGAGCGGGATTGAGATTAGATAGGATTAGACTGGACTTCCACTTTAAGTTTATTTGCGTAAAAGAGAAATGGAGGAATTAAAAATATCAGATTTACCTACTGTAGGTAGATGCTGCGCCGATCTGAGCTGTGTCCCCCTCAGCCTCTAAGACAGAGAACAGAGCAATCACATGATCGCTGTTTGCTCAGTTCTTGGTGTTCCGTGAGCAGAGAGCAGTGGCTGGCAGTCACAGGCTCTCTGCTCTGCCCTCCCCATGCTCACTGGATGGGCTATGCAGGGCGAGGGAGCGGCTGGCTCAGCCTCTCAGCTACAGCTGAGAGGCTGAGCCAGCTGCCGGTCATGCATCTGGGTGGATCTCAACATTAAAGTCGGAATCTGTCAATAGAGTGGATCGGCTCAGTGATGTCAGCCAACAGCGGGCTTTAGAAGGAGCTGAAAGTCGATGGGAGGAGAACTGATCTCCCATATGGCTTTCCCTAGAACTGAAAGCCAGCTTCTTCTTCTCTCCTTCCCTCAGCTGCAGGGAGAGCTACAAAGGGGGATCAGTTCCAGTAATTGCTTCCCCACGGTACCAATCATCTGCCTTGTCTATGATCCAATTACCCCTGCTTGTCAGCTGCCCAGGCCCCCCTGTTGAACTGCTGGGGCATGGGCCCTGTACAGGAGGGCTGGCAGTACCCTCTTATCAGCAGACTGAGTAACAGTACAACTGGACTTAAGCCATTACAGCAAACACTGATTTTATAAGTTTATGTTTTAATGAGCTATTCATCTTTACTTAGGCATTTTTGGCTGGAGTTCTGCTTTAACTTTTCCTTCTACAAATTTCCTATTTTCCTGGCTGTAATGCTGACCCTCTGGCTTCAATACTACAAGTCACTGACCAAGTGTAAGTGTGCGGATAATGAATTCTGCCTTAGACACAGCCAGACTGTTCCAACTTAGTGACTCAGAAAGTCTTCATGACAGCCAGACAATTAGTACTTTCAGAAGGAGGTCACACAAATCTGCTTACAGTAGAAAAAAAAGCAAATGGCACTCTGCACTCCCTCTTAGGGCCACTAGTAACATATTATTCACCCTCCTATCCTGAACTACAGGTGTTTTAACCACTTGCCTACCAGGCACTTTTACCCCCTTCCTGCCCAGGTCAATTTTCAGCTTTCAGCGCTGTTGCACTTTGAATGACAATTGCGCGGTCACGCAACACTGTACCCATATAACATTTTTATCTTTTTTTTTAAATAGAGCTTTATTTTGGTGGTATTTAATCACCACTGGGGTTTTTATTTTTTGCCCTATAAACGAAAAAATTGCAAACATTTTGGAAAAAAAAGGTTTTCTTTGTTTCTATTATAACATTTTGAAAACAGGTAATTTTTCTCCTTCACTGATGTGCATGGATGAGGCTTCACTGATAGGCAGCACTCATGGGCACTGATAGGCATCACTGTTGGGCACTAATGAGGCCACACTGATGAGGCAGCACTGGTGGGCAGTGATGAGGAGGCACTGCTGATGCTGCACTGATGGACACTGGTAGGTGGCAATGATGGGCACTGATAGGCAGCACTGATGGGCACTAATAGGTAGCACTGAAGGGCACTGACTGGCGGCACTGACTGGCAGTACTGACTGACAGCACTGAATGGCAGTACTGATGGGCATAGACTGACATCACTGCTGGGCAGCACTGTTGGGAACTGATGGGCAGTACTGTTGGGAACTGAAAGGCAGCACCGTGGGGCACTGACGTCTCCTTTGACAGTTGCCGGCTATTGGCAGTACTTTCCTCATGTTGTGACAGCATGAGGAAAGTACTGCCGATAACCGGCAAGTGTACTTACATGGTGATCAGCTCTGATCACGTGGTAAAAGGCCGCTGTGATTGGCCTTTTATCATGACATATGATCAGCTGTGTCCAAAGGACACAGCGATCACAGACAGCACCTGGTGCGCGCAGCTGGGGGCGCCGTCTGATAGGACATCCGCCCTGGAGCCATCATTCAGTAAGGAAGTGGTTAATCAGCAGCAGCTTTAGCCTAAACTACTTGAATAGCTGAAAATCCCAACCTCAAAAATGTCATATCAGTTTTTTTTACCTGTCAGGTGCACTATAGTTATCAGTGACGGCAGGTTGCTGAAGTTGTCCTATGAACACCCACTTCCCACCAGGTTTGAGAGTTAGCAGGGGGTACAGATGCTTGGGCCATGGATATGAAAGGGACAATGATAAAGACTGAGATTGAGCTCTGCAGTCACTCATGCAACAGTTGCTTTCTTCTTCCGGGTCACACACCTGCACAAAGCGGTAAATTGTTTTGCATGGAAATTTGTATTTTTTTTTATTGTAGGCCTGTAATTTTTAGGAATAACTCACTGAAATCTGTCCGAACAAGAGTCTAGAAAACATCCCGGGCAGGGGCGGACTGACAACTCATGGGGCCCCCGGGCAATAGGGGATCATGGGGCCCCTGTGTCCTTGCCCAAACTCAAAAAAGCCTATGAAAAAGGTACCAGGGGCATCTCATGGGGCCCCTTACTGACCCTGGGCCCTTGGGCAGTGCCCGAGTTTCCAAATGGTCAGTCCGCCCCTGATCCCGGGTATGTTAAAATTTGAAACATGAAATCATAAATTATGATTTAATAAATAATCATAAAAAATATTAATATAATAATAATAAATTTAATTCAATAATATAATCAAACCAAAAACACTGAAATTTGAAATATAGCGCCAAGTTCACACATCACTGAGCAAAGTCGCAAAATCGTTTTCAGTGTCTGATGACGAATTTCCCCACGAATCATTATCACTCAATTCTGCAAGTAGTTCTGATTTACTATCGCTGTTCTCTAGCTGGTCTAAAACTGCTTTTGACCTAAAGGGACGCTTTATGGATGCCATGGACAAAACTCAGTTTCCAGGCAGAAAGAACAGTAAAAATGCAGGCAGGGCACAGGACAAAGCACTAGGGACAAAATGTATGTGAAATGGTTTGATACAGTAATGTTTTACTATGTGATTTTAGTGTATTTAGTGAATGTCACTTTTTGTCATTTTCAAATTTCCCGCCGTTCCATCCCCGTACGTCCCGCCGGAGGACATTGCCGGGGACACTGCAGGAGGGACATCGCGGGAGCGCAGGACAAGGTAAGAGAACAAAAGATCCCGGAGCAGCACCGCATGGTAAGCCCGAGTGTAGCTCGGGGTTACCACTTGTGGTACTGAAACTTTACCCCGAGCTACACTCGGGAATACCGCCAGGGAGGCTACCAACCATGTTGTTTACTGGTTCTTAAGGACGCCAGTGGCCGCCCTCTTCTTGACAACCAGCTAAAGTCACACAAAGCACAAAATGAAAAATGCTAAATTCATAAAGAATTTTTAAAAATGCATTAAAAAATCTCAAAATGCACCCGGAAAATGCATCAACCGCAATCTGCATAGATGTGAACCTAGCCTAAATGTAATATGTCCATGTCACAGAGCAATACAGGATTCACTCTGGGCAAGACCATTTGGAATTTTGGAGTATATATCCTGCAGCATACGAGCCTAGACTCATTCTCAAAGCTGCAGCTTAAAATACAACATGCCAAACATGACATTCCACTACTTAGAACAGGGCAATGGCAAAATACAATTAAACAGTAAAAGGAGTTTCTACACTGTCTCAATATGCTCTCCAACACTCCTATTGTTCTGACGTGGCTTTTAAGTCAACAGTATAGGCTTACCTTACTTTTTAAAGTGATCTTGGGTGAGTGACAGGGATTCGGCCAACCAGTGTTAGGGCTCATGGACACTGCAGATGATAAGCTCACGTTTAGGAGCTGTTCAGCATTTTTTCAGCAGCCCCTGAACTCACCCTAATGGTTTCCTATGTGTCCATGTACGCATCTTCACTTACAGTCGTTTACAGGCATTTGAGTTTACAGTCATTTTTTGCGTTCAGACATCGATTTTATCAGCGTTTCAAACGTATAACGCTTGTAAACACAGCAAATCGCGTTTATAAGCGTTTGTGTTTGAAATTTTTTTTAACTTTTCCAGTTCCCAATGCTGTCCAGAGCCTTTTTTCATCATGAAAAAGGCATGCAAAAGGTGCTCAGATGGACAAAACACTGAACACAGGATGTTCCTACCAAGCTTGTCACACATTGTAATGACCAATTCACACTTCAGACTTCTCCCACCCTTGGAAACAAAAGATATGTTAATGACCATTTACACCTCAAATTCCTCATGAAGACCCCCTGACAGGTGGCCTTAAGGACTCACTCCACCAGACACCTTTCCCACCCCTGGAAATAAAAGAAATGTTAATGCACAACTCACACCTAAGCTAATCTCAACACATACTGCTGTTTCTGCTTCTACTCTCTGTATTTCTCTGAAACAGTCTGAAATAGTTAATAATTTACCACTTTTTTAGTGCATTTTGGGCATTTGGGAGGTTCTCCTGTGCTTATCTTTAAAAAACGCTTCTAAACGCAAACGCGCCTAAACACATTATGGAAACGTGGCTAAACAGACGTTTTTTTAACCTACGTTTTCCAGCAGTCAGTTTCCATCGTTCAGAAACATCCCATGTACATGGGGCCTTACTTTATTGTGCAAATACTGTCCACTGATTTGGTGATCTAGCTGTGACCCTCTCTTCATGCCCGTTCTGCCTCCCTATTAAACAGCAGGGCTTCCCATTGCATTTTATTGAGATTTGCATAGTACAGCGACCCAACTCTATTATCCTAGGATGCTCTGAAGAGAAGCCACCCAGTTGTGTGCTCACTATAGACTTGGCTGGGACCACTTCAGAAAGTAAGGTGAGCCCACAGGCTTGTTGCAAAAAAATTATGTTCTCAGTGAAATATTGTCATTGCAAACCTCTTTCAATTCTGTACATTTTTTAATGCCTGATTGTCATGCTCATGCTTCAGCTTTAATACTTTCTGAGTCACTGACCTGGAAGAGGTAGGTAGATGGCATGTTCTTACATTACTTTCTGTATGCTTGTCCTGCTTTAGTGATCCTGAAATTATTGAAGGCATAGACGTGCAGGAAGAACATTTGTTTTTGCTATTTTTTTTCTTGCTAAACACTTGAGAAATACTACATCTAGTAACAAGTAAAAAAAAATATGCAGTACATTTATACAATACATACACATTTGCCCATTTTTATCCCTTTAAAGACCCTATAGGTAAAGGAAAATACATCTTGACCTGCCAGAAATGCACTCAGCTCCTAAATCCTCTTGTGGCTGATAATGCACAGTTTTGATTTTTTTTTTTTTCGTGGACTGAATGGTGTCAGCCCTGCCCTGTTGTTTTTTGCTAAACTACCAGTCAACCAGTCAACTTTATAATATAAAGGTTAATCATTCTGTGCTCCAATTTAAAGTGTTACTAAACCCACAAGAGTAAAATCAGTCTGTATATGCAGTAAAGCATGCTTGTTATTCTCACTGTGGAACCTAAGGGGTTAATCCTATGTGTTGTGTGTAAAAAGGCTGTTTGTTCCTTTCTTCTCTGCCCCTCCTCTTATTGAAATGAACACCTGATACAGATCAAATCTGTAGTCACATGCACATGCTCAGTTTGGTGTGTAATGCTAGAGAGGTTTTTTTTTTTTTCTTGGGAGAGTGCATGTGATCAGCACAGGGCCAGTCAGCACTGTCCAGACAGAGGGTCAGGACTTTCACATCCTCCTACAGCAGAAAGAAAACTCCTCCTACAAGCTTTAACCAGTGCTCTGCTGAAGTCTGAAGCAGTTAAGACTGCTCTAACTGCTGATGAAAAAGGTATTTAGCAGTTTATATTTACTAAAATAATTGCATTTCCATGTTGTGTGTACTGTGGGAGACCAGATATAGTGAATGCAGGGTCCTGGGTTTAGTAACACTTTAAGAACTAGGAAGGCTCATTGAGATTAAACTAAAATTGTCCAGACGACTATGGACAGCGCTGAATTTCTGACATGAACACGCACTTTATTTGCATTTATCAAACAGATATAACACAATGTTTCTAACGTTATATTTAAAGGGGCACTTTGTATATATTGTCCACTACTCATTCCAAACAAATACAAGTGAGAGGGGAAAGGAGAGGTTCCAAAGGTCACAGAGAATGTTACAATGAGGCAGAAATACACAGTATGAATCCATTTAATCAAAAATAGATTACAGGGATGAAAAGTAGTGAATGTGTATGAATTATTTGTAGAGACTAAGGGGTTGATTTGCTAAAACTGAAGAGTGAAAAACCTTTTGCAGCTCTGCACAGAAACTAATCAGCTTCCAGGTTTTACCATCCATTCACATCAAGCCCAACTTTGAAATTGTGCGACTTACAGTGAAGTTGCACGATTTCAAAGTCGGGGGACCTGACGGTTTCAGGTGCGATTTGCAAGACATCTGATACAGATGTCTATGCAAATAGTAACAACAGTAGTGCATGTACTACTTTTGAAATCGGTGCGGCTCCGACCAAGTTGGAACCACATCGATAGGGGACAATAGGGACAATTGTGGACTTGGCATGCAATTTGCAAGTATATATATATATGCCAAGTCGCATCCAGTGTGAACCAGGGCTTATTGTCAAAGCTTAATTGAACAAGCTGAAGTTAGAAGCTGATTGGCCACCATGCACAGCTGCACCAGATTTTGCACTTTCCAGTTTTAGTAAATTAACCCCTAAGGATATCATTGACTGCAGGTTCACACCTAAGTGTTTTCCACTGCGTTTTGCAGAAACGCACTACAGTCCATTTAACATGATTTCCTCTGGGACACTTTCACATCTCCATGTTTTCACTTGTTGTGGTTTTTGGAAAGGGTCAGGGACTTTTTTAATCTCAAAAAGTTGCATCTTTGGTTCTATAGACTTCAATGGAAATGCTGCAGAAAAGCATGTAGTGCATTTTTGTCACGTTTTTTATTTGTTTTCTGTTTCAATCTGCCTAGTAAAAAGTAAAAAATAAATACATTTTAAAACACCAAAGTGCAACACGCATCAAAAACGTGGCAAAAAACACATGTGCAAAATGCACTGCAGAAACGGATCAAACGCAAACTGCATAGGTGTGAACCTTGCCTGAGACAGACCAAAAGGGAGCAAATAAGAAGTACAGTTCAATGTTAGGGTTTACATACATTTTAAGAATATCTATTAATTAAAAAAAATCAAAGCAGGCAATACCCACTGAAGTAGTAGAGTAATAAATCCTACTATATTGTCAGTACAGTATAATACAAAGCGTAGTAATTATAGTGATAGCGCGTATAAACAAAACTGGAAAACCAGCATAGCAATGATGATCTGTTAGATCATCAAAACAAAACTGGAAAAAAAGGAAAGCAATATAATAGTTACTGCAAACATCTTGTATAAATAAAAGTATTTGAATGCTGAAAATTCGGTATTTCGGAGCTAGTCTTTTTTTTTTCCACTTTCTTCTACAGTGTATATATTTCTACATTAATATCATTTTTATACATGATACACTAGCAGACAATCGGGACTTCCTTGCCATCTTGTGTTTGGGGTTATTAGAAAACGTATGATCAGTGCGAAGCCACCAACTAAAAGTTGCATTGTCATCTCAAGTCATGTGATGTTGTGACTTTCCATTTTCCCACAGTATTGCACTGTGATATTTTTATTTTCTTTGTATTAATATAAACTACAACCCACCCCCCCCCCCCACAAATAGCACTTTTTTTAACTTTTGCATTAAAATGAATGATTAGTCTTTTGTTTAAATAAGAGGTGAGTGAAAACTGCAAACAAAGGCTTGTGAATAAAAGAAAAATTAAAGTGACCATTTCTTGTGTGTTCCCCATATGTTCCTCAATTAGCTTCACATGTTTTAACAGAAAAAGTATCTTTGCAGTGCAATAAATCTCTACCATATGCATCTTTTCTAAGGATATCTGAGCGAGAAAGCTTATGCCGATTGCAACATATTTCACATGAAAGCAATGATTACATGTTTGTGCCTGTAAAGTGTATTTATAGCCCATTTTTTTGGAGAGTGTAGAAGGGTTAGATCCCTTGTGAAGTTTTTATTGCTGTCTGTGACCCCACTTGGGAGATTCACCCTCTCTATTGACATGTGTCTCAGGGACAGCTGTCTGAGCCTAGGTTCACACTACAGCGGTGCGGTAAATCCCATGTGATTCGCACAGGAATCGCACTGCATTCATATACAAATCACATGCGATTTGTATGCGGTGCGATTAGAGCCATACGTTTTGTATGGCTCTATTCGCACCGCACCAAAAAATGTGCAGGACCCTTTTTTGGTCCGCACTAGAAACGGATCGCATAGGTATTCACACCTATGCGATCCGATTCTGCACATCGCGCCGCGTTTTACGGACTGATGTCGGGGTGTTGTTAACTTAACATACAAAACAGCATCGGTTCGTATGAACGGAGTGCGATTGTGATGTGGTGCAGAATTTGCTCTGAAAACTCTGCAAATTCCGCACCGCATCATTGCAAACCAAGACTGAGAGGGGGATTCCTACCACTTTGTTAGAGAGTCACCTTCCTGTTTATTAGCCATGACAAGAACTAAAGGAAAATCTCCCCAACTGGTCACAGACAATAAATATAATAAACTGACGGGGGGTTTATAATAGAACAATCTTTTTTCCTTTGTTATGTATAGAGTAAGGGAGGGTAATAACTCCTGGCAGTCTTTTTCTATCTGTGTCCCATTGTAGAGATTTCCCTTCACTTCCTGTCCCATATTCAAAACAGTGAGAGAAAATCCCTGGTGAGGGAAATCCCTGGTTGTTACCAGAACAAATCCTCCAATAGAAAGATTTCCCCTCCATTCCTATTCCGGTGACAACTCATATTTTAAGATTTTCTTTCACTCCTGGTGATAACTTTCACCAGGACAAATAGTGAGGATGAATCTCCTTAACGGGGACACAGACAGCAATAAAAACCTGACAGGTGTCCTACTCCCTCTGCACTCCATCCAAAAGAAAAGACATTTTGCCTTCAGTTACACTTTAAAGCAGTAGTAAACCCAAAAGCAAACATTTATTATATGGACGTATTATCGTAAATTGACGGCACTATATAAGTACCTGTAATAATAATATTACAGCTTACCAATGACTGTATTAGTTTTGTTTTTAGGCTTTCTCTCTTCTATTTCCAACTGTGATCTGGCCAGTAGGTCTGTTGTTTTTCAGCAGAACAAGCTCTCTTGCAGTTAAAGAGATGAGACAAACCATTTAACACTAGCGAGGGTGTTTACAGTGATCACATTGTATTTATGAAAAACCTTTATCCCAAAAGGAAAAAAAAAACTGTTGCTGTAACTCATGGGTGCTCAACATGTGGCCCTCCAGCAGTTGCGGAACTACAAATCTCATGAGGCATTGCAAAGCTGACAGAATTTTTTGACTTCCAAAAGCAGAGGCATGACAGAACTTGTAGTTCTGTGACAGCGGGAGGGCCACAGGTTGAGCACCCATGTGTAACTGATCAAAATGTGTGAGCTGGACGTTTGCTTCAATTTGTTAGTGTATCCAAGTCTGCTAGTACATCTAACACCCCCTCCCACCAACCTGACAATGCTGCTGTCCATATGTGCCCCCTGTGCTCCTTCATCCAGAGTGAGGGTATTAAAATGCAGGAGCCCAGATCACCAGGTGACAACAGAGGAGAAAAATCCTAAGAAAAGAAAACTAATACAGCCACAACCACATCTATTGATTGGCAAGCTGCAATATATTACATTTTTGGATTTGGGTTTAATACCACTTAAACCCTGCACTACTCTACCTAGAACTGACAAAAAGTATACACTTTAATATAATGCACCCCTATACTGAAAAAGGGTGGGCATGGATTAAAGACTCACCCAGGTTGACGAAGCTCATGACCATGTCAGCATCATTAAGGAACGCACTGTCCTGGGCGCTGGCCAGTGGACTGCTCAGTAGACTCTTGACCTTCATGTGATGGCTGTGAGGGGTTGTCCTGTGTGACCAGTCTCTGAGGTCCATTCCCTGTTCCTGACCAGACATGGCATTGTACAGGTCCAGCATGAAGAGGGGAGCAGAGTTGAGTCTCCCAGGCTGGTGCAGCTGAGCAGGACTAAGTCCATGCACCGGTCTTGGTCTATGTGGCAGTCCAAGGATGGAGAGGATCTCCTTCTGCATCTCCCTCTTTTCGTGGTTCTTCAAGCGCCTGTATAAGAAGCCACTGTCCATGTTAGCTCTTCTGCTGCTTTCAACCAGTGTCCCTTGTGCCAGAGACAGCAGCAGGGAGCAGGAGAACCAGAGTGACCAAGAAATGGGTAAAGCTGACCTCTCCATGCTCCCTGCCAGGAAAGGAGCAGGGTCCAAGTAGTCCACCTGTAGCAGATATTACTGATGCTCTGAGGACAAGCTCATGGATTTCATTTCAAATGTACAATCCCATTCCCTCCTGAGTAAGCCAGGCTGATGGTCCACAGAGCACTGTACAGAGATAAGGAACACCTGCCCAGTACCTGCCAGTGAGATCACTCCTTCCCACTTTCCTTCTGACTGTCCCCTTCAGTACTGGTCATGATAGGTCAGTCTCCTGGCCATGAGTGTCATCATCTCACCTACCATCACAAGGACACCAGTCCAGCTGCTGAATGATGGCAAGAAAACACCTGGTGTGGAAGTGAGCCTCAGAAAGGAGCTGTTCTCATCACATGTGCTGTGCTCTATGTCCCCGGGTCATACACCCTTTGCAGTATGAAGAGAAAACTTCTCAGAGCTTTCTGTGCCTTGCTCTTCTTCCATCACATGGACTGACTCACTTCTTCTGTACAGGGATATAAGTGCGAGGGACACGGGCCCACTGGAGACATCTAGTGGCCGTTCTGTATAATGAATCAATTCTATCATTCCTAGGCTGAGACTGCATGCTACAGACAGAGCACTAACTTTCCTCGCAGGGAAGCAGAAAAATGAAACCCAAAAGCCAATATTTATTAGATCGCAGCTTACCACTTCTTAGATGTCGTGGCTGCATTAGTTTTCTTTTTGTAAAACACTTCCATACAGAGCACTTTCACCCCCTTCCTGCCCAGGCCAATTGTCAGCTTTCAGCATTGTC
Organism: Staurois parvus; assembly: GCF_062004578.1. Classification (NCBI taxonomy): domain Eukaryota; kingdom Metazoa; phylum Chordata; class Amphibia; order Anura; family Ranidae; genus Staurois; species Staurois parvus. The sequence continues at coordinate 689,448 of NW_028318715.1, read as the reverse complement.
ACACTTCGAATGACAATTGCATGCAAAGCTGTACACATATGAAATTGTTTTCTTTTCTTACTTTTTCTTTGGATATAGCTTTCTTTATTCACCACTGTTATACTGGTATTTATTCACCACTGTGGGGGGTGGGGTTGCTAAGCAAATGAAAAAAATATCAAACATTTTAAAAAACAAGTTTTTTCCTAGTTTTTGTTATACAATTTTGCCAATAAGTGTCTTTCTTCTTCACTGATGTGCTCTGATAAGGCTGCACTGATGAGGATGCATAGATGAGGCTGCACTGATGTGCTCCGATAAGGCTGCACTGATGGGCACTGATAAGGCTGCACTGATGTGCTCTGATAAGGCTGCACTGATGGGCACTGATGAGGATGCATAGGTGAGGCTTTACTGATGTGCTCTGATAAGGCTGCACTGATGGGCACTGATAAGGCTGCACTGATGGGCACTGATAAGGCTGCACTGCTGGGCACTGATGAGGATGCATAGGTGAGGCTGCACTGATGTGCTCTGATAAGCTGCACAGATGGGCAATGATGAGGATGCATAGATGAGGCTGCACTGATAAGCTACACAGATGGGCACTGATAAAGCTGCACTGATGGGCACTAATAAGGCTGCACTGAGTAAGATGCACTGATGTACACTGATGAGGTGGCACTGATAAACGACACTGATGGGCATTGATAGACGGCACTGATGGGCACTGATCATCATGGCAATATAGAGCAGTGACCTGATTATCAGTGTAAATGTGTCCTGAAAGGATTGTCGGTTTCTTTGATAACATTTTGCAAATAAGAAATTTTTCTCCTTCACTGATGTGCTCTGATGAGGCTGCACTGATAAGCTGCACAGATGATCAGTGGCCTGATTATCAGTGTAATTATTATTATTTATTTCAGGTACTTTATGCAGCGCTTTACATATATATTGTACATTCACATCAGTCCCTAACCCTCAAGGGGCGTACAATCTAAGGTCCCTAACTTACATCCATAAATACACATATTAGGGCCAATTTAGACAGGAGCCAATTAACCTACCAGCATGTCTTTGGAGTGTGGGAGGAAACCGGAGTACCAGAGAAAACTCATGCAGGCACAGGGTGAACATGCAAACACCAGGCAGGTGGTGCCGTGGTTGGGATTTGACCCAACGCCTCGAGTACTGCCAGGCAGAAGTGCTAGCCACTTAGCCATAGTGCTGCCCAAATGTAATTGTGTCCTGTCAGGATTGCCAGTTATGAGCTCTCCTTTCCTCACACAGTGACAGCGTGCGAGGAAAGAAAATGCCAATAACCAGCAAGTTTGTTTACATGTGATCAGCTGTGATTGGCCCTTTACCTCGATCTATGATCAGCTGCGTTCAAAAGACACACCAATGCGCATGCAGGGGACGGTTTTGGGAAGACGTCTATAGACACCCTCCCAGAACTAGACAACTGTGCTGTAGTGTCTTTCAGCTATGGCAAGGTCGGGAAGTGGTTAAGCTTTTCATTTCGTGATCCAGCCATCAATTCTGTTGTTTTTCAGAAGAACAAGCTCTCTTGCAGAATGTATCAGTTACAGAGATGGGACAAACCATTTACCAGTGACAGGGGTGCTTACAATGATCAGCTTATAATTTATGTAAAGCTTTTATCCCAAAAAGGAAAAAGAAAAGTTGCTGTAACTGCTTATAAAGTATTAGCTGGAGTTTTGGCTTCAATTGTTAATGTATCTACATTTGCTAGTACATCTAACATTCCCCTCCCCTCAGACTGACAATGCCGCTGTCCAAAGCTGCCCCCTGTGCTACTTCATCCAGAGTGGGGTCACTCTAATATAGGAGGTGTATTAGGCTCCATGTACACGTGATGTTTGGAAAACACTTCTGAACGATGGAAACTGACCGCTGGAAAACGTAGGTTAAAAAACATCTGTTTAGTCGCATTTGCATACCGCGTTTATGAGTGTTTGCATTTAGAAGTGCTTTTTAAAGATAACATCAGGAGACCTTCCCAAATGCCCAGAATGCACTGAAAAACAGTAAAAAATTAACCATTTCAGACATTTTGAGAGAAATAAAGAGAGCAGAAGCAGAGAGAGCAGTATGTGTTGAGATTAACTGTCTTTTTTTTGTGGTGTTTGGATGTGTTCCAGCTCATTTCTGTGCAGAAATGATTACCTAACATATTTTCTTTCATGCGAAACCTCAAAGTATGGTGTGCTAGGTCCATTTGAGTACCGGGAAAACGCTTTGCATGCATTTTTCAATAGTGAAAAAAGGTTCTGCACAACATCTGGAAATGGAAGAGTTAAAAAAAATTTCCAAACGCAAATGCTTATAAACGCGATTAGCCGCGTTTACCAGAGTTTGGTACTCGAAACGCTGATAAAATCTACTCCTGAACGCAAGTTTGGTGCGTTAAATAAAAACGACTGTAAATGACATAGTGTACATGGACACATAGGAAAACATTAGGGGGGGTTCAGGGGCTGCTGAAAAAACACAGAAAAGCTCCTGAACATGAGTTTATCAGCTGCAGTGTACATGGAGCCTTAGTATGAACCAGTGTGGAGCATATTCCCTAAGGTGAAGTATAAACCACTAATAAATAAATAATAAATATGTGTATTCTCCTTGTGTTTCCTCAACTAAAGTAATAATGTAACTAAAGTAATAAATGTGTACAAAATCCTTTGGCAGTGGGAACTGTTTCCAGTGGCTTTATAACACTGAATGTTTGGATTTCACCTTTACATTAATAATCTAAAATGGATATTTGTGATTGATTTTTTACAGTAGCGGGTTCTGGTGTCAGCACCCTGTAGGGTTGTAGCCAGGGGCGGACTGACCATTTGGGAGCTCGGTCACTGCCCGAGGGCCCGCGGTCAGTAGGGGGCCCCATGGTACCTTTAATAGGCTTTTTTGGGTGTGGTTTAAACGTGGGTGAGGACACAGTGGCCCCATGGTCCCCTATTGCCCAGGGGCCCCATGAGTTGTCAGTCCGCCCCTGGTTGTAGCACGAATATAGTGTATTGTGGTAATCTTTTCAGCACTGGGCTCTGATATCAATATCCAGTAGTAAGATAGCACTGTGTTTTTTCAGAATCTTTGCAGCGTCGGGTTCTAGTGTCAACACCCGGCAGGGTTACAGCACTTACCTTTATATATTTTCACTAATTGAGTAACCATACTACACTTAATAAGTGTTGGACTTTGTATTTTAGCACTTTGGTTTAATTGAACGTATTTCAACAGACTAATTGGATAACAAATTCCTTTGGTATATATCCATATATATATACTGTCTATATATATATATATATATAACATTTTTGGACACAATTTATTTCTTTGGACACATTTTCATTACTTTAGCTGAGGGATCACAAGAATACACACATTTATTAATTATTTATTTAATAATGCTAGATTGTAAGCTCCAGGGAGCAGGGCCCTCCTATCCCTCTTGTATTGAACTGTATTGTTGCTGTATTGTCTCCCGTTATATTGTAAAGCGCTGAGCAAACTGTTGGCGCTAAATAAATCCTGTATAATAATAATAATAATGTCTTATACTTCACCTTAGGAATATGGAATATGCGCCATTCTGATTCATACTAATGCTGCCTGTTTAAATGTGGGAACACAAAAAGTGTAGGCAGCCTTTCCCTTAAAGTGTTACTAAACACAAAAGTAAAATCAGTAGTAAAGCATGCCTGTTATACTCACTGTGGAACCTAAGGGGTTAATCCCCTGCATTATGTAAAAAGGCTGTTTGATTCTGACTTCTCTGATCCTCCCCTTCTTCCAGTGCTCCCCTCTTATCTCCTGGTAAGACACATCTAGTGGAGTCACTGTGCACATGCTCAGTTTGGTGTGTATTGCTAGAGAAGATTTTTTTTTTGTTGTTCTTGGGAGAGTGCATGTGATCAGCACAGGGCCAATCAGCACTGTCCAGACAGAGCTCAGGGGTCCTGAATCCTCCAAGAGTAGAAAGAAAACTTCTCCTACAAGCTTTAACCAGTGCTTTACTGAACACTGATAGAAGTCACAAGACTGCTCTAACTGCTGATGAGAAAAGGTATTTAGAAGTTTATATTTACTAAAATAATTGCATTTCCATGTTGTGTATACTGTGGGAGACCAGATATAGTGAATGCAGGGTCCTGGGTTTAGTAACACTTTAAAGTAGTAACAAAGTGAAACTAAACTATGTCCTTATTCTTCAAAACGAATCCATTAGCATCTACTATTTAATGGCCATGTAAACATTTTTTCATGAAATAGTTTCTTACTGTGTTTTTCTGCCTGTTGTTTGGAATGAACAGTGCATGGTTCTAGGAGTGAGAATGAGAAGGTGTCTATGTTCCTACATACAGTGGGACAATGGAGAACGAATATAGCCACCCACTAACAGGAAGTCAGATAACAGCAGCAAAAAATAAATAGATTTGGTGATTTGGAGAAGGCTGAGAAAAACAGAAGATACTTTTTTTGAGTTATGAATACATATTGGAATAGAATTTTCTTTTTTTTAGTGCCGGGTCACATATGTGCAGATTGAACCGCATCCAATCCATATCACATGTGAAATAACATTGCTTCCTATGGTGCCTGTTCACATATGTCCAATGCACTGGCAGTGTGGATTCAATACGGATTGAAAAAGAGTCCTGTACGATTTCTGAGCAGTTCGGTTCGCTTCAGGTGTGGATTACAGGCTATTGACTTCTACTGTATGTGAACTGTTGTGAACGGTTTCTAAACTGCATGTGTGTGAACAGGATAAAATCCTGAGCTAATCCTGTCCTGAACCTGATGTAAACCTGACATGAACTGCTGAACAACGCCTAACAACCCTGAGCTTCAATTTGCACCAGACATGTGTGAATCAGCTCCTAAACCAGATTTCAGTGTCACCTTAACCCCTTTACGACTGTGTTACACATACAGGTATATGCGGCATCCTGGAAGTGGGCTTTAATCCTACATATATGTGTTCCACTGTTTGTGTTGAATGCACGCTCGATGGCGCACTCCCAGCAATGAGATCAGGCTGTCATTGTCTTCTACTAACAATTGGGACCTGTATCCCGATCACATCTTCGCTGTGATAGCCTCTGATTGGCTATCACAGTGATTATTAATTCTTTAGCTTTTCCCTGTGTAGTCTCTCCTAAGTGAAGAGGAGAAAAAACAGACTTTTCTGCTAGATCTATTCCTCCTTGAGGAGATGTTTGTAGAAAAAAAAGCTGTTAAAAGAAAAACAATAAAGAAAGGTTAATTAGTTCAGTATTTGATCTAGTTTAGTGAGTGTGGCAGTTTTAGTGGCAGTGTGTTAGTTACTGTCATGTAAATATCAGTGTCAGCTAGTGGCAGTGTGTCAGTGTAATTGTCAGTATCAGTTAGTGTCAGTATGTTTTAGATAAGAAGACAAAAGGTTTTGTTTAGTGTCAGTGTGCATAACTAGGTAGGACAAAAACAAAAAACGTACCATTGTTTCTTGGTCCTTTTATGGGTAGAAAGAACAAATCATACATACTGTATGTGGTATTGCCATGATCATCAGGGTGTTTTAAGAAAAGCGCCACACCCTCTAACTCCAAAGCAGCAAATTCCCAACTCAAAAAAATCAAAAAAATGTTTTGCTTAAACAAATAAATAAAAGGAATGCGCTAATTAAGTGAATAATACAAAGTGAATATAAGAAAAAATATAAAACAAAATATTAAATAAAAAATTATGCAAAAAAAAGTGTCCATAAATAATGTCCAAAAAGATTTTTAATTAATGTCCACACTGTGTTAGAACTACCACAAAAAAAATGTTTTTAAATCACCCAACCGAGCTCAAAAAATAATAAAACAAATACCTTTTTGCTCTGGGCAATATATAACAAATCAATTCTTGAATACAATACTGTATAAATCAACAAACGAATTTTCCTCCAATAAAAAATATTACTGTGTGAATCAACGAACGAATTTTCCTCAGATGAAAAACCACCATTCAAGGATATAACAAGGATATATCGCAATCCGATTCTTAGATGCGAGAAACGAACTAATTTTCAGATGAAACTCCACCATTCAAGGGTGTAGGTAATTTCCAGGAATATATCTCACGACTCTTTCATATATTTCCATACCATAGGGACCATGTTTAAAGGTAAGAAAAAAGAATCATGGTGCAGCAAGTTTTAAAAATATAACAAACGTTTTAATGAACGAATAAAACTCACAAGGCAGGTGTCTCCACCAACACCAGTTTTACAAGCATGGGTTTAGGCAGCAGTGCACGAACATATCTTCATTTGCTCTGGATCTCCTCCTTTCACATCCAAAGAAAGTCTCAGACGTCAGCAGCCAGCAGGCCACGGCCTACGCGTTTCGTCACCGACGTCCTCACGGGGCGCCCCCCAGTGTGGACATTAATTAAAAATCTTTTTGGACATTATTTATGGACACTTTTTTGCATAATTTTTTATTTAATATTTTATTTTATATTTTTTCTTATATTCCCTTTGTATTATTCACTTAATTAGCGCATTCCTTTTATTTATTTATTCATGATCATCAGGAGTAGGACAATTTATTTTGCAGGGTTTTTTGGTGGTAGGTCATATAATATAAGGCAAAGGTGTCATTTATTTTTTACTATTTTTGGCCAGATTTCCTTTCACAATAAATTCCTACGAAATGAAAACCCAGTTTGTCCTGGAAAAAACAAGGTATAATCCACCCTGATACACTAAGTAGTTGTGATGAGATGAACAGGTATACTAACACATGTCAAAGTTGCAAAATTGGGTTTGGGTGTTAAAGTTTGTTTTTGCCATGGTCATGAAGGGGTTAAAGTGATTCCCTGCTTTAATGTAAAAAATGTTCCAATATTTGTATTGCGTATTGCCCCCTCATTCCCTAAATATTTACCTCACTCGATCCAGCGCTCTGCCCCTCTGCAGCAGCTCTCTCCTCTTTCTCCTCTATCACAGGATAGAGAAGCAACAGCAGGAGACATTGGCTCCTGCTGCTGTCAATCATATCCTGTGAGCGAGTGGGGGGCGGGGCTGAGTCATGCTGTGTGTGTCTATGGACACACAGATCAGGGCTCAGGAGCGCTCCCACATGTGCCACCATAGGAAGCAGATTTCTACGGTGGCATACAGAGAAGAGGAGTAGCCTAGAGCGCCGGCAGGGGACACCAGAAGAGGAGGATAGGGGTCGATCAGTGCAGCACTGCTGTACAGAGCAGGTACGTAGTTACCTATTTATTATTTTAATAAAAAAATAAGGTTTCCAACTCTTTTAATCTCTAAACTTTTTTTTTTTAGCTTAACACATACAGCACAATAAAATCAACATTCACCAGGAAATTGTTTTTGTTAAAATTCTTACCACCGCACTTACAGTTTAACTTTCAATGCTGCTGGCTCTTGTTTTCTCAGTGCCTCTTCCTTGAACTTCCTGTCTTCACAGGAAAGAGTTAATAGTGGACACTGCAGTCTCCAGCCAGTCTGTTAGAGCTGACCCGCCACATACCACTAGCCAAAGATCTGCTCAGGACTCCTGCTCGTACATTCATATTCAAGATCCTTAACTTCTGGAACCGGGACACAATCTTTCATGAGGCTCGCAACCAGGGAGACTTACTTTATGAGAACACAAAACTTCTCATCTTCCTGGATTATTCCCTGGAGACTCAGTGACCATAGAAGTCATTTGACACCATTCGAGCTTAACTGAGGGCCAAGGGGCTAGAGTATAGCATGGTCTTCAAAATGGGCGCAATGTCTGTTTTTTCACATCTTCGGAGGACGCAGCCTCCTGCCTATAAACACTCTGCAAGTAAAGATGTTTATTTGTGCTGTCCTGACCTTACCAGCTCTCTAATGTTCCTTTTTGGACCCCTGAATTCTTTTTTTTTCATTCGGGTAGGGCCTTATGACCATGTGGCTTTTCTATATATTTTTTTGATTACTGTTATGTGGACCCTTTCCCATCCTGCAGAACTTCGACATGCTACTCAGACCATGCACCAATTCTTTTGCAACTTTCCATGGCTATAGATCCCACAAGCCCATTATGGAGTTTATCCAGCTGCTGGATCTCTGACAAGAGGGTAGATGAGGAAAATAAAGGGGTGATGATGAGTACTGGAACTTTATTGCTACTGCTACAATGCCCACGATTGTGTGGGATGCTTTTAAAGCCTATGCATGGGGTCAATATCAGACTATTAAAGGGGAAATAAGAGAGACCCAATCTGATCTTAAGAAAGGTGGAATGTGAGGCAACAGCTCTGGAACAACCATATACGCACAGTAGAGATTCATCCATCTATGGTTCCTCACACTTACTCCATAGGGAAGTCATTTTCCTGTCTACAGTCACTAAAAAACCTATTCTGTACCGGACTCAAAAAATGTTTTGGCAGGGTGAGAATGGCAAAATGTTACTTTGATTATCCAGGGAACAACTGATCTTGAAGAGTATATCTGACAATGAAGGTGCTCACCTTACTGACCCTGTGGAAATCAATGCTTTGCTTCCCACTATAAATCTTTCTATGAGGTACCTGTTTCACATTAGCCTCCCTGTCCTCACAACTACTTATAGAGACCATTTGGATGCCCCGCTCATGCTCAAGGAGATACAGGTGGCTATGTCAGCCCTCCAGTATGGGAAGATCCTAAGTCCTGACAGCCTACCTGCAGAATTTTATAAGACTTACATGGAGGACATAGCCCCCAAATTCCACTGAGAGTTTTTTTGTTCATTGCATGAAGGTTGCTTACTTACCTCCATGAGGAAGGCAGTGCTTGTAGTACTTCCTAAGCCAGGGAAGCCTACATCTATTTGTTCTTCTTATTGACCAATATCCCTGTTGAGCGTTGATGCCAAACTCATGTCTACTTTGGTCCATACGGATCAATCTGGGTTCATGCCTGGTAGAGGAACAGACATCAACATCTGTTGGCTCTTTACCCATATGTCTATGGCCTCCCCAGACAGCCCAAAGGTGATGGCTTCACTTCACCTGACAGTGTCCTTTCCTCTTTTGTGTAGACAGGGAAGAGCCCCGAATTGGGGCTTGTACCACCTTTTCAGCTCCACCTTTCCCAGGATGGCCTAGCACTCCCTAACTTCTTTATATATTACTGGGCAGCACTTTTGGTGAATGCAACTCTTAGAAACCTGGCCTTTAGAGGCCCCTGTTCCCATTTTGCCATCACATTTCTAATGCTTACCACACTGCTGGCATGGCACCAGGCTAGGGAACATTATTGTACCCCCAGCACCTTGTCCTCACACACTCCCTTATGAGGCATTCCCAACCTTTCTTATTTCAGGCAAATGCAAGATCCAAATGTTTGGGCTAGTTGGGGTATCACCACCCTGAAACATATTACAAACAAGGGAAACTACACGTCAATGCACTTGGGGCAAAATACCAGTTGCCTAAATGGAAGTTTTTCTAGTTTCTACAACTGCCGCATGCCTTCCCCACACAATTCTCATGGCCTCCCATCCTGGAATCAGATCCTCTTAAACAGTTATTAACCTTGCAAGTGATAGGGAATCCACTGTCCTCTATCTACCTTTGACTTTCTAATGTTTACTCCACCAAACTGATCTGCTCATACCAGAAATGAGTATTAGACCTGCCAGACCTCACAGCAGATGACTTCGTGACAACTTACTTTACCCATATGACCCTCGCCAAAGACTGCTCCATTCAGCTCAAATTCCTTCATAGGGTTTGCTACATCCAACAAAGATTAGCGTATATACAGTACAACAATTCTCTAACCCTCTATGTCAGAGATGTCAAACATCAGTGGGCACATTCTTATATGTGGTTTGGACCTGCCCGCTCCTAAGCCCATACTGGTAAGCTGTGTTTGCAACTATTTAGAAAGTGTGCAACCTACATCTTGGGTTAGATACTATAACATTTCTACTGTAATAGGTGGTACTGACAATTTGGAGATGGGTAGATATGTAAGTTATTCACTTTCTACACCTGTGCTAGGAAATAAATACTTTTAACCTGGAAATCACCCTCTCCACCCACATTATTGGCCTGGAGATCCTCCATCAATACTGTACTGACCTATTTAAATTAACATATAAGTGTAGGAGTTGCTCTAAAATATTTGAGAAGATATGGAATGCATGGATTGATAGCTTTGGCTGCTAAATTGCTTTTTGGAATCTCTAAATGGCTGGGTATTATACTCCCTGATCCTTTCCATTCTCCAACTCCTCCTCCCTGCTTACTGTTCTCCTTATTTTATAGCGTGACTTGGAATGTGCTTGCTGCACATTGGTGTTGTTCTTCATATCTGCTTGTTTGAGCTACCATGGATATGATGCACTGTTATTACCTGGTGACCTGTTGTAAACCCATAAGAAATTTGTTCTGTTTGTGTATCATTGATATGCTGGATGCTCCTTATAGTTTTGATGCTTTAATGCTACTACTGTTCATGTAAACCCTTTACAACACTGTCACTTAAATCGTAAGTTGCCTTTCCAATATCCCGACCAAAATTACAAAAAGTCAATACTTTGCCATTTCTTTAATGATGCCAAGTCTAGTATCCCCTTGATGTAGAAAAAATCACAACCACCATCTATAGTCTTATGGCTTCAGAAGGTGGAGGAAATAAATCCGATGGAAGATTTGGTATTAACATCACATCATAGATGAGATGAGTATTCAAAAACATGGACTTTGTGGAATATGTTCGTGTATTCCAATGAAGGCAAAGCACTCTTTGAGGTGGGACCTGATGAATAATAGGCTGCATTGCCCCTCCCCTGGATTGAGCCAGGAATACCCTCCCATTTGCCCTCCCTTTTACTTTTGTCCTCCCCTCCTTGTTGCCCTTCTCCCTCTGTCTCACTTACCTCTTTACTGTTCTTGCTTTTCCTTACTTTTCTTCTTTCATTTATACTCTCTTTTACTCTCTCACCTCTTTCTTTGTGGTCTGTTTAGCAGACCCCAAAAACAAAAAAAACTTACAAGGCAGGATCCCCTTTCTCTTGTCTATGCCCTTGGGCACACTGCTCGTTTTCTGGAGGGGCACTTAGACCAGATATTTGATGTGAACTGACATGATTGATTTCTGTTGAATGCTAATTACCTCTGAGTATGTACATTGACAGCTCCAGCTCTCTGCTGACTATTGTATTTAACAGTTATGATTAATATGTAATCTGATTCCATGGATCCTGCCTATTGAGCGTGCAATAAACTTATATTTGGAAAAAAAAAGATTGCAAGCTGCCTTTGTTTACTATTGTATTAAGTCAATAAAACTATACACCTTAAAAAAATATACAGAGCAAACATATTTAAAAATAAGGCATGCTGTTGCACTATAAATAGTTTTAGCAGGAAGGGGGGGATATTATAAAATGCCTGATAAATCTGCCACCAACTCCTCCAACAAGGTGACAACGCTGATGGCCTGCAGTGGATTCACAGTAGCATTGTCACCCAGTTCAGCAGTGCACACTTAAAGCACAACAAAGATAGGGGAGTGCGCACACTGAAGCCAAAGTGAGGGTAGAGAAGCATGCGCACTGAAGACAAAGTGAGGGTAGAGAAGCATGCGCACTGAAGACAAAGTGAGGGTAGAGAAGCATGCGCACTGAAGACAAAGTGAGGGTAGAGGAGCGTGCACACTACATAGTGAGGGCAGGGAAATGTGTGCACTAAAGACGAAGCGAAGGTTGGGGAGTGTGAACACTGAAAAAGTGAGGGTAGGGGAGCGTGCGTACTGAAGACAAAGTGAAGGTAGAGGAGCATGCACACTACATAGTGAGGGCAGGGAAACGTGTGCACTAAAGACAAAGCGAAGGTTGGGGAGTGTGCACACTGAAAACAAAGCGAGGGTAGGGGAGCGTGCACACTGGAGACAAAGTGAGGGTAGAAGAGTGTGCGCACTGAAGACAAAGTGAGGGTAGAGGAGCGTGCGAACTGAAGACAAAGTGAGGGTAGAGCAGCGTGCGAACTGAAGACAAAGTGAGGGTAGAGCAGCGTGCGAACTGAAGGCAAATTGAGGGTAGAGGAGTGTGCGCACTACATAGTGAGGGCAAGGAAACGTGTGCACTGAAGATGAAGTGAAGGTTGGGGAGTGTGCACACTGGAAACAAAGTGAGGGTAGAGGAGTATGCGCACTGAAGACAAAGTGAGGGTAGGGGAGTATGAACACTACATAGTGAGGGCAGGGAAATGTGTGCACTAAAGACAAAGTGAGAGTTGTGGAGTGTGTGCAGTAAAGACAAAGCAAGGGTAGGGGGATTGTGCACTGAAGATGAAATGAGGTTAGGGCAGCATATGCACTGAAGACAAAGTGAGGGTTGGGAAGTGTGCACGCTAAAGCCAAAGTGATGGAGGGGAAGTTTGCGCACTTAAGAAAAGAAGAGTGTAAATCAGCATTAAGATACAGTTAGGGTAAGGGAACGTGCACACTGAAGGCATAGCAAGGGTAAGGAAGCACAATCACTGCAGACATAGGGAACTAGTATGCATGGACAGCAGCGCGTTTCTTTTGCTGTAACTCAACTTGCAAGGAGTAGAAGGGAACAGGGGAGTACTCTGCTGCTCTAGGCATTGTGGATGTCTGCGTTTGTGTACACATCATAAGTGAGCATACAATGGTGGCTTCATGGAACCCTGTATGGAGACAGAGCCACTCACAAACAGGCTGGGAGAGGCACAAAGAAAACATAGTAGGTACTGAGGTCTGAATCACTAGATACTTTTTTTTCAGGGTTTAATAACACTTTAAAGACACATGCTGCAGAACCATCCATTTCAACAACAATCTTACCATAAGTTTATATGTGCATTTAACATATTTCATGCATGTTATTCACCTGTGAGAGGCTCATTTGTGTAGACATCCAAATTCTCTGAGGCTGCTGCTGGATGCCGCCATCTTGAATGCGATGTCAACAGCCTTAGAGCTGTCACTCAAGTGACACAATATAGTATTTCCCGTCACTCCTCCCTCAACTGCTATATAAAGTTATATGTAAAGGTGGGGAGTGAAGGAGCTGGATCAGCACAAATGCTAATTAGACACTCCCAAAAGAACCAGGACATTCAAGGGGGTGGGGGGGAAGGGTGTGCTAGGGAATTGACTCACCTGAAGTAGTCATATTTGCCATCATAGTCTACAGCTGTTTTACGTTTCTCGCATGGCATGGTATAACTGCATTGATAATGTATGTGGTAAAGTGGGAATGGCTAAAAATAAGTTACAATACCACTGCTTTTCAGTGTAAGATAGTTGATAATTGGAAAAACACCAGCATCTACCACAACAATCCCTCTTCTATTATAAATAAAAAGTAAAATAGGACAACTTACATGTTTCACCTACAGTTAGTCTTAGTCATGGCTATCAAACAGTGCTCTGTGTGAATTTATAATACTACTCCATCATGTGGAAGAAATGGCACATCCTGAGATCGATTCTCAGACTTGTATATATGGCCCAAAACAAATTTTGTAACTAACAGTTACAGTAGAAAACAATTTATTCAAACCTACATTTCCTTCAGAAAAAAGCAATATAACTATAACAAAGATCACTTCCCTTAATAGAAAGAGTATTCCAACCTTAGATAATCTCTGACTTCTTTATGTAAATTTTCATCCCATCTATAGTTCATACCAGATGGCATCCTACTCCTTAATCTATAATCTATAATGCTCCTGTTTGAGCAAAACTCCTTCTGCTCCCTTGAAGGAAAAATCCCTCATATCTCCTTGGTGTACATTATAAAAATGTTTTGATACATTAAGCAGTTGCTGAATTTTGGCCCACACAGTAGTGTTCAGAAATACTAACTCTCAGAGGTCAAGTGGTACATCTGAAAAACTGCAAGGAACAATTCGTACAGGAAATAACATAGACAAGCAAGTTGGACCGGGACCTGCACAAAAATGTTCTATTGCTAGATTTACATATTAATAGTTGAAAAAATACTTTAGTGGAGATGAGTTTAATTTTCACCTACAGTATAGAGACCCTGGGTCTGTGGGGTCTGCATATAAATCCCACTGTCTGTTTTTTCAAACATACAGTTTTCAATGAAGGTGATTGAAGGCTGTGCTTGTACATTTTTGTTCTTCATATGAGAAGGTTAAATTCCTAGCTTTGGAATAGGTTATTTTTAATTCCTTATTTTCAAGTATACACTCAAAAGAAAAACACAAAATTGTACAACGGGATATTTTACATTGTAGTCAATTGCCATATTGGTTCTAGTGACAACAGAAAATATACAATATTAGACAAGCTCTAAATGAACATTTGAAATATGTTTGTTCTTTTGTGGAATATATATGTGTCATCCAAGGCATTAGATTTAACATTCTCTCCGACTGCATGACTATATTTTCCAACTATAAGGAGGATTTAAAGTGGTTGTATTCCCTTACCTTTACTCAGTGAAGTGACTGGCCTCAGGCGATACACAGACGTGAAACAAATTCTCCTACAAAAGTTGTACCTGTTTAGGCTTCTCGGCCTTTTGGCTAAGATCAAGTGTAGTATCTGTTCTTATCAGTTGTCTGGGATAGAACCTTGGCTCCCTTTGCCAGTTGGAGAGTCATTTAGTAATCACGGATGTAATTAGGTGGGAATGATGAGAGTGGTGGGGGAGCCTTTTCCTCCCGAGTTGATTCTGACCTGGTGCACCAGGCTTGTCCCCGATTATAGGCAAGGCTCTCCCTAAGCTTTCTAAGTTCTGATGTCTTTCTGTAGGGATGGGGTTGCACTGGTCTGGCTGAGAAAGAAGCCCATGGTGTATGTGCCCCTAGAGTGGCAGTTCAGGGGTGCCAAAGTTCTCACGGTGGTGGAGCTCACTTTGAGTTTTAGGCACCTTGTTCACCGCACCAGTCACTCTTTTTTTTTCGTACCTGCCTCTAGGGCTGGGACTCTTGGAATTTTTTTTCCTGGCCGAATGGCCCTCCATAGTATTTCACTATGGCACTATAGCACTTTTCCACTTCCCCTTTTTTCTCTGTTTGTTTTGTCACTTGCACTTTTGCATAGCACTGTATGCACTTTCACTTTCTCGATTAGTAGGGTGTAGGTCCTCGGGCCTGCCCTGAAAGTCTGGGGGGGGAGAGGCATGTGGCCTTTTGGTCAGGGTCTCCTCCTTTCATGGGGTTTCCCTTCAGGGGAGCCCCACTTAGTACCTGGGGTGGCCTTGCTTCCGCAGGCCTCCTGAAGAAAGGGGTACACCTGGTTTTGGCCGGGTGGACCTAGTGAGTGCCTCAGTCCCCATCAGGAGCCTTGCACCCTGTGGGATCAGGGATAGATGTACACCCTGTGCACTTTTTTGTGCACTTCACTTTTTGTGTGCTCACTCTTTTTTGCAATGGGTGCTAGTTTTGGGAGTGTGTTCACTACACCATGGGACTTCAAAGAAAAAAACAGTTGTACCTGTTTATTTGCAGCCATTTCTCCTGTATATCCTTGTAAAACTCAGAGATGAAAATGATTTTTTCACAAACTCACAAAGCAGGGGGTGGGGAGCTACAGATACACACTGAACAAGAGCTCTGAGAACTGATTGGACCCCCCTTCCTCCTCATAACACAGCACACAGGAACATAGTTGGGGCTGTCAATCACATTCTGTGTGATTGAGATTCCTCTCCTGTCACCATTTTAGCACTTGGTGTCAGGAACATTGGTCAGAAGTAACTCATGTTGATAGCAGAGGAACAAGGCAGCACAGAGAAATTACATTTAGTGCTTTGGGCAAGTAAGCACAAAAGAAATACTGTGTGCTATTCCTGTCCAAATCGCATGTGGTTTCCCCAATGCTCCTGTGTGAATCCAGGCTGTCATAGCCTAAGTTCACACAGGAGCGATGCAGGGAGGTTTTCCGCAGTGGAGAGTGTGCATGTGGGGATGTGTACTATAGAGGCAGATGCTCCATATTCTCAGCCGTAGGAGAGGAAAGCGGTGGGGATTTGACAGTATGGGCTAGATGGCATCTGATTGGTCAGCACTGTCCATGTGATGGTGCTGACCAATCAAAAGCCCTCTAGCGCGAACTGTCATCCCTGTGAGGAGAGGAAAGCAAGCAGCTGTGATTTCAGATCCTTGCCGCTTTCTCTCCTCTCCTACCACTGAAAATATGAAGCATTTGTCTCCATAGTATACATCCCCATTCTCTGCTCAGCATGAGTCCTTGCAGGCAGGTTTCTGGCACTGCTCTTGTATGAACTCAGGCTATGACAAGCCTGGGTTCACACAGGTGCAGTGGGGAAACCACATGCGATTAAGACAGGAATTGCATTTGTATTCAAATTGCATGCTAATCTTTTGTGGTGCAATTTGTATTGATACAAATCGTACCACAAAGTATCGATTTCCGGTATCGGGAGCAGTCTCTCGTGTACTCGTGCAAATACTCGGTATCGGCACTGATACTGGTATCGGTGTATCCCTAATCACCAGTATGTGTATAAGATTACTTGACAGAGATCTCAAGAGTTTATCAGTTACAACTGTAATGATCTGCAGGTGGATAAAAGTCCAATCTGCTTATCTTTGCTTTCCCTTGATTCTCCTTCCCTCCCTCATCAATATGCTAACGACATTTTTGATTAAAACCTTTACATTTTTATTACTTACCATATTTTACACCCTGTGACATCATCACCGGGTTTCTGCACTTCTCTTTGGAAAGTAGGTAGATAAAAGCTTGTGAAAATATCAAAAACCCTTCATGGGTGGATATCAGTTTGGGGAAAAAGGGGAGTTCTTAGTCAGGCTGTATTTGTATGCAGGCTCTCCTAGGTAACTCCCATATTTGTTGCTGAGCCTCCATGATTGAAAGAACTGACATCCAATGAATGAAAGGGTAAGCCAGGGAGAGTAAGGCTGGGGAAGCCAGGAAATTAAATAAGAACTCTAGGATAGGCAAAAAAAATCACCCATTAGTACACTCCCCCACACAAAACACTAAACGTTAATACAATTTTGAAAATCCTTACCATTTAAGAGAAACGTCTGGTAGTGGTCTCAGGACCTCATCTCTGTAATTCAAAAGAAACAGCATCTGCTCTGCTAAGGAGGATGTGTAACAGCAGGGATTACATCATATCCTCTCCTCTCTCTGCAGTAAAAAGGAAACTACAGTTCTCATCAACTACAGGGAATTGTAGTAAATGTGGGCGGGTGCACTAGGCCTGTACATGTTAAATGTGTCTGAGAGTCTCAGTCCGCTTATCACTGCCAGCGGGGCTGAACTACATCACTGCTTCCTAGAGGAAGAACTACAGAAGGGATGTTCCAAGACCAGTGGCTGGGGGAATAGGAGGCATAGCAGTCACCGGTCTTACAAACAGGAAACCAAAGAGAATTAACAGTTGGATTTGAAAATGAATAGGCTATTTCAGAGCAACTACTGAGTGAATCAGAAGATGAATGACATATTCAGTGAAGGTAGGAAATAAGGAACAGGGGCATGTAAAGATTTTTCCAAGAGTTCTGCTTTAAGTGGGTTCTATCTGACATGCTGGAGGTTCGAATGCACAATACAAAAAGCTCACTATGAAAAGTAGAATCAGAGTAATTAATTTTAGCACTGACGAGGAGCCTGAAAATCTGTGCAAGACTGGAGTTCAGTTTTAAATGTTAGGCTCGGTTCACACTGATGCGACATCGGATCCGACTTGTGAGACCCCCAGGTCAGATGATGAGTGTAAATGGTTACATCAAAGTCGTATCAAAGGCGGACTCCAAAGTTGCACTGAAAGTCGCGTGACTTTGGAGTCAGGCTAGTGTGAACCAAGCCTAAAGCTATGTTTTATTATTATATTATTATTATACAGGATGTATATAGCGCCAACAGTTTGCACAGCACTTTACAAAATGAAGGTAGACATTACAGTTACAATACAATTTGATACAAGAGGAAACAGAGGGCCCTGCTTGTTAGAGCTTACAATCTAGGAGGAAGGGTTGAGTGATACAAAGGGTAATAGCTGTGGGGGATGAGCTGATGGAGGAAATAAAAGGCAGTTTACTAATTAGAAGCAGGATAGGCTTCTTTAATCACTTGCCTACCGGGATAAAGTCAATGTAAAAACAAAATCTACTTATTAATATGTTTAACATCATATCACACTGTATACTTTTTCCTTGGGCAAATCATTTTCAGTGAACTCTTTGCAAAGTTTCTTACCTGGAGATCCTGCCAGTAACACCGCCTACTGTTGCTGACAGTGCTAATCCACTGCCTTGCAGTCAGCAGCAGAGTCTTGAAGTCACTTGTGCATGCTCCTCCAGTTGGCGATTAGGCTGCCTATCAGGTCTATTATAAGCAGAAGATAGGAACGCATATGGCAAGCTGTAATTCTAAGGTTGTGGCTTGCGATGGGAAGTGCTAGTAATGGCAGGGTCTTCTCTATGTAAGACACTTTGCAACAGAATCAAAAAAACATTTTGATTTAGAAAACTGTATGTAGTGATGCCAGGAATACTTAAAGCAGAAGTCCCGGTACATTGTTTTTGTCCCATGCAGTGGGGCTGTGGCTGCACTGCATGGGTTAACTACTTGTTTTATCCAGGGGTCTCCGAAAGGCTATACTTACCAATCCTTCGAACCTCCTGAAATTGGCGCTCCCCCCCGTCCAGCGGTGGACTGTTCCTGCTGTCCTCAAGTCCAGAGCTTGCCTATGGGCTTGGGGACATCAGGAACAGTCCATTCCCAAGACCGCTAGCGTGCATGGGGGCAGAAGTGGCAGGGACTGGTCTTGCGCTTGGAGGATCAGCGGATTAAGTGAGTATATATCTGCTATTATCACCCCTAGACAAAGCGAGTAGTTAAAGTGGAGCTCCAAGCTCCCCCCAAAAAAATTAAGTCAGCAGCTACAAATCCTGTAGCTGCTACCTTTTAACATAAGAATACTCACCTGTCCAGGGATCCAGTGATGTCCTCACCCGACCCGATTCTTCAATTGGCTTTGGATCAGTGAGCCGGCATCTCAAGTAAGGATGCACAGTCGGTTTCCTACTGCACATGTACATCACATACTTTGTGAATGGTCCCACAGTCTTCTGGGACCTGTAAAGTATTCCAGAAGGCAGTGGGAAGGAGGGAAGGGCGTACGTCCGGCCCAGATCGCCGCGGCGCATCTAACTGGAAGTGGGAGTGGGTACCTGTCAAAAATAAGTACCTGCTTCCCCCTCCCCCCAAAAAAGTCCCAAATGCGGCAGTGGAGGAGGGAAGGATACAAACAAGTGGAACTTCCCCTTTTGGGTGAAGTTCAACTTTAACTCATGCAGTATGGACAAAACCTCACTGCACAGAATTCTGCTTTAAAATGTAGATGTAGAGTTTACATATCCTTTAATGCAGAATTGTGTGACACATTTGGTCCTTTTATTTCCCTAACTTATTACAGGTGAAACTCAAAAAATTAGAATATCGTGCAAAAGTTCATTTATTTCCATAATGCAACTTAAAAGGTGAAACTAATATATGAGATAGACTCATTACATGCAAAGCAAGATAGTTCAAGCCGTGATTTGTCATAATTGTGATGATTATGGTTTACAGCTCATGAAAATCCCAAATCCACAATCTGAGAAAATTAGAATATTACATGCAATCAATAAAACAAGGATTGTACATAGAACAATATCAGACCTCTGAAAAGTATAAGCTTGCATATGTACTCAGTACTTGGTTTGGGCCCCTTTTGCAGCAATTACTGCCTCAATGCGGCATGGCATGGAAGCTATCAGCCTGTGGCACTGGTGAGGTGTTATGGAAGACCAGGATGCTTCAATAGCGCCCTTCAGCTCTTCTGCATTGTTCGGTCTCATGTCTCTCATCTTTGTCTTGGCAATGCCCCATAGATTCTCTATGGGGTTCAGGTCAGGCGAGTTTGCTGGCCAATCAAGCACAGTAATCCCATGGTTATTGAACCAGGTTTTGGTGCTTTTGGCAGTGTGGGCAGGTGCCAAGTCCTGCTGGAAAATGAAGTCAGCATCCCCATAAAGCTTGTCTGTGGAAGGAAGCATGAAGTGCTCCAAAATCTCTTGGTAGATGGCTGCGTTGACCCTGGACTTAATGAAGCACAGTGGACCAACACCAGCAGATGACATGGCTCCCCAAATCAACACAGACTGTGGAAACTTCACACTGGACTTCAAGCATCTTGCATTGTGTGCCTCTCCATTCTTCCTCCATACTCTGGGTCCTTGGTTTCCAAATGAGATGCAAAAGTTGCTCTCATCAGAAAATAGGACCTTGGACCACTGAGCAACAGACCAGGTCTGTTATCCTTTAGCCCAGGTAAGACGCTTCTGACGTTGTTTGTTGTTCAGGAGCGGCTTGACAAGAGGAATACGACATTTGAAGCCCATGTCAGCAGACTTTCCCATGATTGTGATTCCTACTGAACCAGACTGAGAGACCATTTAAAGGCTCAGGAACCCTTTGCAGGTGTTATGGCTTAATTACCTGATTAGAGTGGGACACTTTGAGCCTAGAATATTGCACCTTTTCACAATATTCAAATTTTCTGAGATTGTGGATTTGGGGTTTTCATGAGCTGTAAGCCATAATCATCACATTTATGACAAATCACAGCTTGAACTATCTTGCTTTGCATGTAATGAGTCTATCTCATATATTAGTTTCACCTTTTAAGTTGCATTACTGAAATAACGGAACTTTTGCACGATATTCAAATTTTTCGAGTTTCACCAGTATGTATAACTTCATTTTATCTCTGGGTTTCTCTCCATGAAAAAAAGCTAATTTTAAATGCAAGTTTATTAGACAACTGAACATTATTTTAAAATAAACATACAGTGTAAAAAGTACTGCTAACATAATCTTATAGAAAACAATACATATTATGTTCAGGCTGTGTTGTAGGTGAGCATGGTATATGGTGCATTCAAGGTCAGATGGTCTGATGGAGGAGGGACATCTAGTGGCAAAACATAGGTCATATCTAAGAAATATGTATTTAACCAATTTGTATATAAAAAATTCTAGTCTTCAGCTTTTATATAAAAAAAAATTAATACTTGTTCTGAAATACTGATACTATTAATTTTTATTAAATTAAACCGAGGCAAAAAAAAATTATAGTGTTGTAGGTGAAACAAATATTACATATTACTGAGACGGATGAACACATCCAAAAAGGCAGCTTGTCATTGTTCATAAAAATAATCTGGCAAATAAACTATTTTATATTCTTTTCTGATTTTGTCAATGGAAACACATTGGGGTTTATTTACGAAAGCTGAAAAGTGCAAAATCAGGCTCATTTCTGCATAGAAACCAGCTTCTAACCTCCATTTGTTCAAACCATAGTACACTTTTACTATGGTAATGAGGGAGGGTGTAGCGTAAGGAGATCAACACCCTATATCAAGGTGTGCATAATTATTAGGCAACGTCTTTTCCTCAGGCACAATGGGCCAAAAAAAGATTTAACTGACTCTGAAAAGTCAAAAATTGTAAAAAGTCTTTCAGAGGGATGTAGCATTCTTGAAATTGCTAAGATATTGGGGCATGATAACAGACCCATCAAATGTTTTGTTGCAAATAGTCAACAGGGTCACAAGAAATGTGTTGACAAAAAAAAACACAAATTAACTGCCAAAGATTTGAGAAGACTCAAAGGGGAAGCTACCAGGAACCCATTATCCTCCAGTGTTGTCATATTCCAGAACTGCAACCTACCTGGAGTGACCAGAAGTACAAGGTGTTGAGTGCTCAGACACATGGCCAAGGTAAGGAAGGCTGAAACCCGATCACCTCTGAACAAAACACATGACTTGAAATGTCAAGACTGGGCCAAGAAATTCCTGAAGCCAGATTTTTCAAAGGTTTTATGGACTGATGACTCTTAACTGACCAGATGGATGGGCCCATTCGTTGCTGGATCAGTAACGGGCACAGAGCTTCCAGCCAGCAAGGTGGAGGTGGGGTACTAGTGTGGGCTGGTATTATTACAGATAAGCTAGTTGGACCCTTTCGGGTTGAACATAGACACAAAATCAACTCCCAAACGTATTGCCAGTTTTTGAAGACACTTTCTTCAAGCAGTGGTGCAGGAAAAGTCTGCACCTTTCAAGGAGACTATGATATGTATGCAGGACAATGCTCCATCGCATGCATATAAGTACTCCACTGCATGGCTAGCCAGTAAAGGCCTTAAAGATGAATGAATAATGGTATCCTCACTTTACCTAAACCCTATTGGAAACTTGTGGGTCCTTCTTAAATGGGAGATTTACGGTGAAGGAGAACAGTACACCTCTCTGAACAGTGTCTGGGAGGCTGTGGCTGCTGCTGCACAAAAGGTTGATCATCAACAGATCAAGAAACTGACAGATTCCATTAATGGAAGGCTTATGACTGTTGTTGAAAAGAATGGTGGCTATATTGGTCACTGATTTTATTTTTTTTAATGTCAGAAATGTTTATTTGTAAATTCTGGAGTTGCTTGTTGCTTGTTTATTATTCTCACTTTAATAGATGAAAATAAACATGTGAGCTGAGAAAATTTTCATTTTTCATTTACAGTTAGGTACATATATATATTTGAACACAGGCACAATTTGAGTTTTTTCAGGTATTTACCAAATCATATTCAAGCTATAGTTATATAATGGATATGGGCTGAAACTGCACAGTGTCAGGGCTCCCGGTATGACCAGAGGTATGTGACTGACGCAGGGAAACGCAGACTTCAGATATGTTATAAACAATATAATTTATTAACACTAACAATACAAACATAAACGCAGTGCAATACTAAAACATAACACAGTGCAAACGAACCAAACCAAACCACCCACAGATAACAGTACATACAATGCAAGCGTCGTCAGGCGGGCCGGGTCAATAACAATCGGGCAGGTAGGTACAGGGGGAGCAAGCGGAGAATGGTCGGGGTCACAAGCCAGGTTCAGCGGGTAGCGGGCAGCGTGGTACAGAGGGTCAGGCAGAGGGATGGTCAGGAACGAGCCGGGGTCAGAGCAGGAGAGGGTCAGCGTAATCAGAACAGGCAGAGTTTGGCAACAAGGAAACGTACTAGCAGGAACACAGGAACAAGAATGCAGGATTACAAGATACAGGGCCCAGGAAAAACACACACACCAAGGCAAAGACTGCAGGTCTGGCCATCACTTAAATACACCTGCATAAGCAGTTTCAGGTGTATGGCTGACTGCAGGGTTGAGTCTCTGATTGCTGGGAGCACCCGCTGGCCAGCCCTGGTACTGCAGCCCACAAGGCAGGTGAGTCCCACCACTACTGGCAAGTCCATTCCTAACAGTACCCCCCCCTCAAGGAGCGGCCTCAGGACGCTCCAAACAGTCCTAGTTGGGCAAAATGTTCCACCGCCCGGGTCTGGTAACTGGCGGGATATCACAGACTGGCAGATCGGGTAGGACTCCGGGCAGCGGCACACCGGGCAGGACTCCGGGCAACAGCACACCGGGCAGCGGCACATCGGGCAGGACTCCGGGCAGCGGCACATCGGGCAGGACTCCGGGCAGCGGCACATCGGGCAGGACTCCGGGCAGCGGCACATCGGGCAGGACTCCGGGCAGCGGCACATCGGGCTGGACTCCGGGCAGCGGCACATCGGGCTGGACTCCGGGCAGAGGCACATCGGGCTGGACTCCGGGCAGCGGCACATCGGGC
The DNA here is from genome assembly GCF_062004578.1 of Staurois parvus. Taxonomy (NCBI): domain Eukaryota; kingdom Metazoa; phylum Chordata; class Amphibia; order Anura; family Ranidae; genus Staurois; species Staurois parvus. The sequence continues at coordinate 665,726 of NW_028318715.1, read as the reverse complement.
TGGACTCCGGGCAGAGGCACATCGGATCACCAGGCGAAGTGGCAGGCACCGGGCCACCAGGCGGGGCGACAGGCACCGGGCCACCAGGCGGGGCGGCAGGCACCGGGCCACCAGGCGGGGCGACAGGCACCGGGCCACCAGGCGGGGGCGACAGGCACCGGGCCACCAGGCGGGGCGACAGGCACCGGGCCACCAGGCGGGGGCGACAGGCACCGGGCCACCAGGCGGGGGCGACAGGCACCGGGCCACCAGGCGGGGCGACAGGCACCGGGCCACCAGGCGGGGCAGCAGGCACCGGGCCCCCAGGCGGGGCGACAGGCATCGGGTCCCCAGGCGGGGCGACAGGCATCGGGCCCCCAGGCGGAGCGACAGGTCTCAGGCCCCCAGGCGGAGCGGCGGGCGCCGGACCCCCAGGCGGAGCGGCAGGTCTCGGGCCCCCAGGCAGAGCGGTGGGCGCCGGACCCCCAGGCGGAGCGACAGGTCTCGGGCCCCCAGGCGGAGCGACAGGTCTCGGGCCTCCAGGCGGAGCGGCGGGTGCCGGGCCTCCAGGCGGAGCGGCAGGTCTCGGGCCCCCAGGCGGAGCAGCGGGCGCCGGACCCCCAGGCGGAGCAACAGATCTCGGGCCCCCAGGCGGAGCGGCGGGCGCCGGACCCCCAGGCGGAGCGGCGGGCGCCGGACCCCCAGGCGGAGCGACAGGTCTCGGGCCCCCAGGCAGAGCGGTGGGCGCCAGACCCCCAGGCGGAGCGACAGGTCTCGGGCCCCCAGGCGGAGCGACAGGTCTCGGGCCTCCAGGCAGAGCGGCGGGCGCCGGACCCCCAGGCGGAGCGGCAGGTCTCGGGCCCCCAGGCGGAGCAGCGGGCGCCGGACCCCCAGGCGGAGCGACAGGTCTCGGGCCCCCAGGCGGAGCGTCGGGCGCCGGACCCCCAGGCGGAGTGACAGGCACCGAGTCACCAGGCACGACAGTGGGCTCCGAGTCAACTGGCATGACCACGGGCACTGGGTCAGACATTGGATTGTCTGGCTGGACAGCGGGCATCGGGTCACCAGGCATCAGGTCATTTGGCTCGACAGCGGGCACCGCGTCATCTGGCAAGGCAGTGGGCACCGAGTCACCAGGCACGACAGTGGGCTCTGAGTCAATTGGCACGACAGCGGGCACCGGGTCATCAGGTACCGGATCGTCTGGCTCGACAGCAGGCACCGGGTCATCTGGCGCTGGATCGTCTGACTCAACAGCGGGCATCGGATCACCAGGCATGACCGCGGGCACTGGGTCATCAGGCATTGGATTGTCTGGCTCGACAGCGGGCATGGGGTCACCAGGTATGACAGCGGGCACTGGGTCACCAGGCATCAGGTTATCTGGCTCGCCAGCGGGCACCGCGTCACCTGGCAAGGCAGTGGGCACCGAGTCACCAGGCTCGACAGCAGGCACCGGGTCATCTGGCGCTGGATCGTCTGGCTCGACAGCGGGCACTGGGTCATCAGGCATTGGATCGTCTGGCTCGACAGCGGGCATCGGGTCACCAGGTATGACAGCAGGCACCGGGTCATCAGGTACCGGATCGTCTGGATCAACAGCGGGCATCGAGTCAACTGGCCTAATAGGATCATCAGGCTGGATCAGTTCATCAGGCTGGGTAGAAACATCATGCTGGGTAGAGGCAGCAGGCTGAACAGAGGCATCGGGCCGAACAGAGGCATCGGGCCGAATAGAGGCATCAGGCCGAATAGAGGCATCGGGCCGGGTAGAGGCATCGGGCCGGGTAGAGGCATCGGGCCGGGTAGAGGCATCGGGCCGGGTAGAGGCATCGGGCCGGGTAGAGGCATCGGGCCGGGTAGAGGCATCGGGCCGGGTAGAGGCATCAGGCTGAATGGAGGCATCAGGCCGGGTAGAGGCATCAGGCTGAATGGAGGCATCAGGCTGGGTAGAGGCATCAGGATGGGTAGAGGCATCAGGCTGGGTACAGGCATCAGGCTGGGTACAGACATCAGGTTGAAGTGCGGGTGCCGAGGTACCAGGCTGAACCACGGAAGGCCGGTTCTCAGACGGCAGGCTGACCGGTTTGGATACTGGCAGGATGGTACTGGTTGGAAAGAATTTTCGCTTTTTTCTGGTTTTAACTACTGGAGCACTGCAAGTAAACGCAGGTCTGCAAATGAATGGAGCAGCTGGAGACAGAGAAGAGCTGGAGGATGGAACAGGGGAGTGAACAGTTGCTACAGAGGACTTCTTTACAGGGTTAAAGGCAGGATAGGTGCAGCGAGTGGGAACAGGGTACTGACATGCGGTAGATAGCAGGGCAGGAGGAGCTGTTGGGAATGCAGGAATAGAGCTTTGAGGAAATAGATTAGAAGCAGGACTGGGTTTTTGTAAGCTGACTGAGGCTGGGTGCAACAAATCTGTCCATGTCTGCAGTATGGGTTGAACAAAGCTGAGCTTACACAAAGCCTGTCTAACCAAAGACTGCACTGCGTTTATACAATCTCTTAGTATCTGTGGTGAACATGCAGAATAACGCTCCAGAAAGTAATCCACATCATCCTCTAATAACCATACCAGGGACTCTACCTGGTCGGCACTAAATGGTGGCAAAAATTCATCCCTGCATTCGGGGGTACCAGATGAAACCAACTCCGCACAAACCTGAATCAATGGCTGCACCTCAGAGAATTCTGTGCCCTGATCTACTAGAACATGAGCGAGCTGTATACATTCTAGCAGTTCATCCCTGGGATACTCCTTCAGAGTCTGATAAGCATATTCTCTGTCATCAAACACTAGCAGATATAAATACACAACCTCATCAAGATCCATCCTTCCCATCAACAAACCAAGATGGCTTCCCTGTGCAGCCACTTCTGGTCAGGATTGGCCTTGGTGTAATGTCAGGGCTCCCGGGTGTGACCAGAGGTATGTGACTGATGCAGGGAAACAGGGAAACGCAGACTTCAGATATGTTATAAACAATATAATTTATTAACACTAACAATACAAACATAAACGCAGTGCAATACTAAAACATAACACAGTGCAAACGAACCAAACCAACCACCCACAGATAACAGCACATACAATGCAAGCGTCGTCAGGCGGGCCGGGTCAATAACAATCGGGCAGGTAGGTACAGGGGGAGCAAGCGGAGAATGGTCGGGGTCACAAGCCAGGTTCAGCAGGTAGCGGGCAGCGTGGTACAGAGGGTCAGGCAGAGGGATGGTCAGGAACGAGCCTGGGTCAGAGCAGGAGAGGGTCAGCGTAATCAAAACAGGCAGAGTTTGGCAACAAGGAAACGTACTAGCAGGAACAGGAACAAGAATGCAGGATTACAAGATACAGGGCCCAGGAAAAACACACACACCAAGGCAAAGACTGCAGGTCTGGCCATCACTTAAATACACCTGCATAAGCAGTTTCAGGTGTTTGGCTGACTGCAGGGTTGAGTCTCTGATTGCTGGGAGCACCTGCTGGCCAGCCCTGGTACTGCAGCCCACAAGGCAGGTGAGTCCCATCACTACTGGCAAGTCCATTCCTAACACACACTATCAAGTTTAATTTGAGGCTATGTACATCCAAACTGGAGGAAGGATTTAAGAATTACAGTTCTTAAAAGTAGCTATCCCTCCTTTTTCAAGGGCCCAAAGTAATTGGACAAAAGAATATATTCATAAATAAAATGTTAATTTTTAATAGTTTGTTGAGAATCCTTTACTGGCAATGACTGCCTGAAGTCTGGAACTCATGGACATTACCAAAGACTGGGTTTCCTCCTTTCTGATGCTTTGCCAGGTTCTAACTGCACCTGTCTTCAGTTGTTCTGTCTTTCTGCCTTTAGTTTTGCCTTCAGCAAGTGAAATGCATGCTCAATTGGGTTGAGATCAGCTGATTGACTCGGCCATTGCAGGATATTTCACTTCTTTTCCTTCAAAAGCTCCTGGGTTGCTTTTGCAGTGTTTAGGAACTTTGCTGCATTTGGCTGAATCTGAGCTGACAGTATATCTCTAAAACTTCAGAATTCATCCAGCTGCTTCTGTCACATCATCAATAAACACCAATGACCCAGTGCCACTGGAAGCAATGCATGCCTATGCCATCACACTGCCTCCACAATGTTTTACAGATGACGTTGTGTGCTTTGGATCATGAGCTGCCTTCTCCAGTTTTCTTCTCGTCATTCTAGTACAGATTAATCTTAGTTTCATCAGTCCAAAGAATGTTTTTCCAGAATTGGTCTGGCTTTTTTTTTTTAGATGTTTTTGGCAAAGTCTAATCTGGCTTTTCTATTCTTCAGGCTTATGAATGGTTTGCACCTTGTGGTGAACCCTCTGTATTTGCTCTTGTGAAGTCTTTTCTTGACTTTGACAATGATACGCCCACCTCCTGGAGAGTGCCCTTCACTTGTCTGGATGTTGTGAAAGGGTTTTTCTTTACCATAGAGAGGATCCTGCGATCATCCACCACTGTTGTCTTCCGTGAATGTCCATGTCTTTTTATGTTGCTGAGCTCATCAGTGCATTCTTCTTTCCTCAGAATGTACCAAACTGTTGATTTGGCCACTCCTAATGTTGCTGCTATCTCTTTGATGGTTTTTTGTTTTTGAAGCCTTACAATGCCCAGTTTCACTTGCATGGACAGCAATAGATTTCAAATGCAAATACCACATTTAGTATCAACTCCAGACTGTTTACCTGCTTGATTGATGAAAGAATAATGGAGTAGCCCACACCTGGCCATGAAACAACTTTTAATTCAATTTTCCAATTACTTTTGGTCCCTTGAAAAAGGGGGAATGGCTAATCTTAAGAGCTGTAATTCCTAAACCCTTCCTCCAATTTGGATGTACATACCCTCAAATTAAACCTGAGATTGTGCACTTTCAGCCCATATCCATTATATAACTATAGCTTGAATATGTTTTGGTAAATACCTGAAAAAACTAAAATTAATCCTCAAACCTACAGAGTCCATTCTGGAGGACGGCTGAGGTGCTGCAGATAACCCAGGGGAAGGGGATCTCTCTGACCAGACCAGGCTGTATACATCCTTAAGGGGACCTCCGGCCGACAACATTATATACAAATGCGTATTATTATTACGCATCTGGTGAGTGCGTACTCTTAACTCTGGCACATCACCGAATAATCGTTAGAGTATACAAAGCACTTACCTTAAGATCATTCTTGGATGGATCTTCACAATTAGCACTTTATGGACATTCTTTTTTCATATACTGGATTTTCATATTTTAGCACTATTATGTGCTCACGATTATCACTTTATTAGTACTTTATTGTGGTAATTATATATTAGCACATTACTTGCACTTTGTCACTTTGTTTGAGTACCAATAATTATTCATTTTTTATGCATAAACTTTTATTCATATATATTTTTATTGCGTATGATCACATCACATTGGAAAATTCTAATTTCAAATATTCTAGCACTGCACCTATATTTATCCTATTTTCTTGGAGGTTGTGTTTGGTTACCTTTTTGGTGCTTCAGCTGCTTCTGGTTTTAGCGCTCGCTTTTCTGCTTTGATCTTAAACTAGAATTCTACCAATTTACAAAGCTCTGGCGAGGTTGCATCTTGAGTATGCTATTCATTTCTGGTCATCAGTCCTCAGGAAGGATGTGCTTGAACTGGAGAGAGTCCAGAGAAGGGCACCACAGCTAAAAAAAGAACCTGGAGGACCTCAGTTATGAGGAATAACTACAAACATTAAAGGGGTTGCACACCTCAGACAAATGCGAACAAAGCATATCCCTCTATAGTGTGTACGTGTCACAATCCAGAGCACTAAGCGTAATTTCTTTCTTCTGCTTCATTCTTCTGCTATCAGCATAAATCACTTCTAACAAGTTTTCCTCACACCAAGAGAAAAATGGTAACAGGGGAGGGACCCCCAGCAGATTGGCAGGATCAGCTCTGTTCCTGTGTACCGTATGAAGGGGGGGGGGGGGTGTCCCTTCCCTCCAATCAGCTCTCCTCATTGAGCTCTGCAGAGTGTAATTTAAGCTCTCCGCCCCTTTTTTTCTGAACTTTAGAAAAGCTTTATACATTCAGCACTTTGAACGCATGTAGAGAAGAGACTACTGCAGATAAGCAGGTACAACTTATGTATGTAGGAGGATTTTTTTTCATCTCTGTGTATCACCTGAGGCCAGTCACTTCACTGAATATATGTAAGGGTTTACAATCACTTTAAACTTATTGAGAGGAGATAAGACAGCGATTTACAAATACCTGAATGGCAACTCAAGCATTGGAAAGAAACATTTAATCTTAGGTCTATAAAGAACACGTGGCTATACAATGAGGTCAAATAAGAAACGATTACATTTTAAATTGAGTAAGGGTTTTTTTTTTTCACTCTTAGAGTGGTGAAGATGTGCAACTCCAGTCCACAGCTGGTGATGTCAGTGGAAATTGTAGGTAAATTAAAAAGCAACTTTTAGATGTTCTTAGCGAATACAAAGTACAGGGATATGGAAAACAGTAGTCACACATTCTCAGGTTGAACTGGACTTATCGGTATTGTTTAACCTTACCAACTATATGTAACTACAATGTTCAGCATAAATGAGTACACCCTTTTTGATAAGTCAGATTTTAACCAATATGTCAATGAACACAAGAACAATTTCCAAAATTTTGACAAAACTGAGTTTTAAAGAACATTTGTTTAGCTCATTACATAACAGTAAGGTTAATAATATAACTTAGATTACAAAATCTTCAGTTTTACTCAAATTAGTTGATGCAAAAATGAATACACCCCACACAAAAACTACTACATCTAGTATTTTGCATGACCTCCATGATTTGTAAGGACACAGTCTTCTAGGTATGGAATGAACGTGTTGGTGACATACTGCAACATCAATTTTTTTCCTTTCTTCAAGAATGACCTATTTTAGATCCTGGATGGAGAGTGATGCTCAACTTGCCTCTTCAGAATTACCCATAGGTATTTGATTGAGTTCAGATCAGGAGACATACTTGGCCAATGAATCACTTTCACTCTGTTCTTCTTCAGAAATGCAACAGTGGCCTTAGATGTGTGTTTTGGATCATTGTTGGAAAAGTGCACGGCGACCAAGGGCACTGAGTGACGGTAGCATCTTCTCTTTCTATATAGAGCAGTACATCTGTGAATTCATGATACCATCAATGAAATGCAACTCCCTGACAGCAGCAGCACTCATGCAGCCCCACAGAAGAACAGTGCCACCACCATGTTTCACTGTAGGCACCATGCTTTTTTCTTTGTACTTGTCACCTTGTTACGACACCAGTTTTGAAGACATCAGTTCCAAAAACATTTATCTTGGTCTCATCACTCAGTCCCAGTAGTCTTCTTTTTTCAGCATGGGCCCTGGCAAATTCTAGGTGGCCTTTTTTTGCACATGGGCTTTAGTAGAGGCTTCCTTTGTGGACAACACCCATTCATGCCATCCCTCTGCAGTGTATGCCTTATTGTGTTATGGGAAACAATCACCCCAGTATGGTTTCAATGCAGAGCTGCATCAAATTTTGCACTCTCCAGTTTCAGTAAATCAACTCCCATGTTTCTAGATACTTCATCCTTTTTAGGACAAACAATGTCCAAATCTAGTTTAGAATTGGTAATGAGATCTGCCAGCACCACACAGACACGATTAATTATGGTAAACATTAACTAATTCACAAGGAATAGAAGAGGGAAACTTCAATTTTGGAGTTTTCAGAAAAGAACAGATGTGGCCTATTTGGGTGCAAAAGTGGAATACACTTTAAGAAAGGTAAAGAATCTGTGGAGTTTCTGGATGTCTATCTTAAGGTTTTGCAAAATAATAGTAGCATGATGACCAGCCCTTGAGGAATATTTACCTGTAATGCTTTGCATTTGACTTCATATTCAGTAAAGAATTATCAACATAATGGACATAGCCATATGCCATATTTAGACAGTTGGGCTGATCTACTAAAGGAGTTGAAAATTTTCACTCAAGTGTGTGATTAGTCTCTTAAAGTAGAACTAAAAGGTGATTTTTTTTTCCATTTTGAAGAGTGTAAGGGAGGGTTATAACTCCTGCCATCTGTTTCCCATTGAGATTTCCTTTCACTTCCTTTCCCATAGCCAAACAGGATGTTAGTGGAAAACTAAATGCTAAAAACATTTTGCCTTTAGTTATACTTTAAGATATCCAATCATTTGAAAAGCATCTGCACATGATTGGGTATTCAAAGTGAAAAGAAATATGTCTTTTCTACATAGTTGGATAACTGAAATGAATATTCACACAATTTGATTTACTCAACTCCTTTAGGTAGGTCAGCCCCAAAGGTCTAGCCTGTGCTATACCAACATGTGTATGTGGACAAATTCATCTGTATTTGCAAGAACATGATTCATGGGGTTTTGTTATGAAAGTCCTTTGGGTTGATTTGCTAAGATAGATGAGCTAATAATACACTACCACTTACATTATATTGTAATAATTTTCTCCTACAAATGTTCATTTCACAAACATAAATGTGTAATTTTTATTCCCCAGCAAATAAACAAACTTACCTGTTTCAAGCCCTGTGTTCTCATAAATCATTATTTTACATTATGTGAAATGTTGTTGTATCCCTGTCACAAACAGCATTTTGTCCTTTTTGTCCCCATAACCAGCTATAGAAACTCCCTGTTAACACCACCCTGAGATCAGTGTTATTTGAAGGGGTCATATCCTGGTGCAATAATCTTTGCAAATTATATTTTACATTGATTTTTCCACAAAGGAGAATAAAATAACACTGACAGCACTAGGTCAAATATCACAATATAAAGAGCAGGCTAAATAAAGTGTTATACATATTTGTGAACTGAGATTTAAAGCAGAACTTTACCCGAAAGGGGAAATTCCGCTTGTCTGCATCCTCCTAACCTCCACTGCCACATTTGGCACTTTATGGGGGAGAGCAGGTATCTGGTTTTGACAGGTACCCACTCCCATTTCTGGTCAGATGCACCATGGCGATCTGAGCCAGAAGTTCGGCCCCACTCCTTCTCCCACAGCCTTCCGGGGCACTTCACAGGTCCCGGAAGACTGCGACTCATTCACAAAGCACAGCGCGCATGTGCAGCAGGAAACCGGTTGTGAAGCTGCAAGGCTTCATTTCCAGTTTCTCTTACTTAAGATGCAGGCTCCTACACCTGAAGCTGATTAAAGAACTGGCTTGGGGGAGGATATCACTGGATCCCTGGACAGGTAAGTGTCCTTATATTAAAAGTCAGCAGCTACAATATTTGTAGCTGCTGACTGTTAATTTCTTGGGGGGGAGCCTGGAGCTCCGCTGTAAAGAGATGTAAGGTAGGTAGAATGTGCTATTGGGAAAATAGCATCCAAAGAAGAGATAAACAGCTTTGTGAATTGAACCCCTTGAATTGTGGTTTACTTTTTAATGAATATGTGGAAATTTCTGATGAATTTACTAAGAGCACCATACGCATAATACTTCAAAATACACAATATGCATTAAAAAGTATATCTATGCCACATACTGAATTAGTTAAATCTTAATTAAATAGTAAATCCCAAAAGAACAGTTTTCAGTGTAGCACCTGGCAAAAACACAATTACCTAACTTGATATTATAACTTTAGCGTTACTGGAATTGCCAGATTCTTTATGTACTGGAAAGCTGCAAAACACATTTGTATGATACCATGGATATAAGGCCAACTAAACACATTCTGGGCCTATCCCTTAGTGACTTATTTAATAACAAAACAAGAAATAAATAAGTAGCAACCCAGAACAGTCCAATCACAAATCATTAGTAGGCCCACTCTAAGTTACTGGATTACTGCACGTTACTGTACTTTGCACTTTATTATCAGTTCCATCCTACAAGTGAAACTAATCATTGAGTTACTAATGCTATCCAACAAACATTGCAGCGGTGCCAAAATCAGAAAGTTCACTCAATTTACCTTAATCTGAGTTCTCTGTAATCCACTGCAGAATGAATACTAATAGGTCACAGGGAGTGTATTTCCAAAGCCTGTGCTGTGTAACGTCTTTACTAAAAGCATTCTGTATCACCAACTATATTTAAAGTGCTTGGAAACCCATTCATATACCCAATTAAGTGACTAACCTCAGGTGATACACAGATGAAACAAATCCTCTGACATAAGTGGTACCCGTTTATCAGCAGTCCTCTTTCCTCTACAGTTTTTCAAAGTACATAATTTACACAGCATTTCTCAGCTCCAGAAGGCAGGTGATGGGGATCTGATGTCAAACACTGCACAGCATGGATGCTGAGTGCAATCTGAGACCTGAGCGGAGGGATGGATACACCGCCCCCTATACAATCTCATAGGGATACATGCACATCTGAGGCTGTCAATTACCTGCTGTAAGCTGGGGGGAGCGGGGCAATTCCTGGGATTGCTTGGTGTCATATGTAATTAGCAATAAAAGTCTGCACACCACTATTGCTTGGTGTCATTGACTGTCAGAAGTGACTCATATAGATAGCAGAGAATGAGAGAGGAGACAGAAATCACACTAGGTACTTTAGGTTCAGTCATACAGTGGGGCAAAAAAGTATTTAGTTAGTCATCAATTGTGCAAGTTCTCCCACTTAAAAAGATGAGAGAGGCCTGTAATTGGCATCATAGGTAGACCTCAACTATGAGAGACAAAATGAGAAAACAAATCCAGACAATCACATTGGCTGATTTGGAAAGAATTTATTTGCAAATTATGGTGGAAAATAAGTATTTGGTCAATATCAAAAGTTCATCTCAATACTTTGTTATATATCCTTTGTTGGCAATGACAGAGGTCAAACGTTTCCTGTAAGTTCTCACAAGGTTGGAACACACTGTTGCTGGTATGTTGGCCCATCCTCCATGCAGATCTCCTCTAGAGCAGTGATGTTTTGGGGCTGTCGCTGGGCAACACGGACTTTCAACTCCCTCCAAAGGTTTTCTATGGGGTTGAGATCTGGAGACTGGCTAGGCCACTCCAGGACCTTGAAATGCTTCTTACGAAGCCACTCCTTCGTTGCCCAGGCGGTATGTTTGGGATCATTGTCATGTTGGAAGACCCAGCCACGTTTCATCTACAATGCCCCTGCTGATGGAAGGAGGTTTGCACTCAAAATCTCACGATAAATGGTCCCATTCATTCTGTCCTGTACATGGATCAGTCATCCTGGTCCCTTTGTGGAGAAACAGCCCCAAAGCATGATGCTGCCACCCCCATGCTTCACAGTAGGTATGGTGTTCTTTGGTTGCAACTCAGCATTCTCTCTCCTCCAAACACGACGAGTTGTGTTTCTACCAAACAGTTCTATTTTAGTTTCATCTGACCATATGACATTCTTCCAATCCTCTTCTGGATCATCCAAATGCTCTCTAGCAAACTTCAGATGGGCCTGGAAATGTACTGGCTTAAGCAGGGGGATACGTCTGGCACTGCAGGATCTGAGCCCCTGGCGGCGTAGTGTGTTACTGATGGTAGCCTTTGTTAAGTTGGTCCCAGCTCTCTGCAGGTCATTCACTAGCCCCCCCCCCCCCCCGTGTGGTCCTGGGATTTTTTGCTCACCATTCTTGTGATCATTTTGACCCCACGGGGTGAGATTTTGCGTGGAGCCCCAGATCGAGGGAGCTTATCAGTGGTCTTGTATGTCTTCCATTTTCTAATTATTTCTCCCACAGTTGATTTGTTCACACCAAGCTGCTTGCCTATTGCAGATTCAGTCTTCCCAGCCTGGTGTAGGTCTACAATTTTGTTTCTGGTGTCCTTCGACAGCTCTTTGGTCTTCACCATAGTGGACTTTGGAGTGTGACTGTTTGAGGTTGTGGACAGGTGTCTTTTATACTGATAACAAGTTCAAACAGGTGCCATTGATGCAGGTAATGAGTGCAGGACAGAGGAGCCTCTTAAAGAAGAAGGTACAAGTCTGTGAGAGCCAGAAATCTTGCTTGTTTGTAGGTGACCAAATACCTATTTTCCACCATAATTTGCAAATAAATTCTTTCCAAATCAGCCAATGTGATTGTCTGGATTTTTTTTCTGATATTGTCTCTCATAGTTGAGGTCTACCTATGATGCCAATTACAGGCCTCTCTCATCTTTTTAAGTGAGGGAACTTGCACAATTGGTGGCTGACTAAATACTTTTTTGCCCCACTGTATACACATTATAGAAAGACATGCTTTGCTCATTTTTCATTTCTGGAGTTTACAACCACTTTAACCCCCCAAAGCAGGTACAAAACTGGTTGGTAGGTGTGCAAACATCTTAGTACTGCTGTTTTTTTTTTTAATATCACAGTTTCCATGTCTGAAAGACAGCAATAAACCTGCAGTGGATGTGCTTTGGGATTTCTCTTGTATGTCATGAGCAGGGGTTCTCACATCACCTGATCACTGCAAAATGGGGCTAGAATAGACTTGTGCACTACAGCAAAGCTTTCAGATTTTAATTTTTAATTTTGATTGGAGGGTGCCCTTTAAAAATGTTAACTGAATTCATATTAACATTGTCAAGAAAGTTATTTTAGTGATGGCATCAATGTTCTGACATATGTTATCCTGTAATCCTGAAAAGTATAGTAAATTCTTGACTTCAGTCACCACTGAGGATGAATGCCCCATAAAATTAACACTTATTTTCTTCAAGTCAAACATCTAGAAAATCTGGTCTATCTCTGGAGTACTGAATAACCCAGAAAAGCGCAACGTTTAGTTGCACATAGCAACACTCAGTCTTTACAACCTAAATTGTCTAAAACACAATAAACAATGGTGATTTTGAAACAATATATCAGTATGTTATACTTTGCTACACTAAGAGCATTCTTTACTGTACAGTGGTTTATTTTTTACAATCACCTTACAATTGTAAATGTTATCGGAGCAACAGCCAAGCAGTGAACTGTATTCTAAAGTAGAATTTTGTTTAACTGCTTTTCCACCGCCCTATAGTAGAACTACTGCTACCGGGCGGCAGGGCTTCGCAAAATCACATATATATATATACACGTGATTTGCATTTCTGGGTATGGGGGCGCGCGCGCGCTTGCCACCCTACCCGCACCGCCATTGGCAGCTAGGGATGTCAATCACCAGGTCCTGGACGGAGATTCCCCGCTGGCACCCGGCGATTATCGGGGAAAGCTGACAGGGGAGAGACCTGTGTGTAAACAACACAGATCTCTCTCCTGCCAGCAAGGATATGCTGCTTTGTATTTCTCTGCACAGCAGATAAATATAAAGCAGCATGTCTCCCTAGTAAAACACACAGCACATAATGTTAAATAGCACACAGTTAACCCTTTGCTCGCCCCAGATGTTAACCCCTTCCCGCCCAGTGTCATTAGTACAGTGTCAGTGCTTTTTATTAGCACTGATCACTGTATTAGTATCATTGGGACCTCAGTGGCAGTTAGTCAGTTCCCACCCAGTGTCAGAATGCAGGCCACAGTCATGCAGTCTTGCTATTAAAGTCACTGATCGCTACCATTACTAGTAAAAAAATAGTAAAAATAAAAATGCCAGTATATATACCACCATCTGTAGATGCTATAACTTTCACATAAACTAATTCATTCATATGGATTTGTTTTAGCAAAAACATGTAGCAGAATACATTTTGGCCTAAATTTATAAAGAAATTTGATTTTTAACATTTCTTTACTGGATATGTTTTATAGCAAAAAAGTCAAAAATATTATTTGCTGCTCTTTCTCTTCTCCATGCGGCATACAGAGATACACAATAGAAAGGTTGAGTCAATTTTTCAGCATTTTAACTGGTTGCCAGTGTGATTTCTATATTATCAGCATCTGTTAATTGATTCAGGTGAGTTTAATTGCAGGAGCATCACAAACCTGGAATGTAGTTGTTTCTTACAATTTTGAGAAGGTGCCAATTATTTTGTCCTGTCCATTTTTGGGGTTTTACATGGAATGTGTCAGATTTAGCTTTTTGTTTCTCCACTTTTTTGTGTCATACCAATACAAACAAAAGAAATAAACATGGGAATGCCTAAACATTTGTAATTGCAACAATTTTCTGCGCATTGTCTGACAGAAATGCAGGGGTGCTAATATTTTTGGCCGTGACAGTATATTCTGTATATACCCACATAAACACACACTGTTTATTTAGTTTTCACGCTTTGGTACTCCATGTCTTGGATCTGATAAGAGTGACCAGATCAACACCCTCCATGCAGCTGTGCAGCAACAGATCACAGCTAATAGATATCTGTTGCTGTCTGCAACCAGTCAGCTATAAATTAGTATATCAGTGATCTATTGCTTCAGGAAGAGGCTAGAGAGAGCTGCAACAGCTCTGAAGGAGCCTTTGTACTGACAGGAAGTGTCATGATGTCACTCCTGCAGAAGCATTATGTTTACATTCTCTATTACAATGCACTTCTATGGAGTGATATATAGAAAGATCAGAAGTCAAGGAGTTGATCATAAATTGTCTGGGCTTAGGGCTGGTTCACACCAGATGCAGGCCCGTGCATCCTTAATCTTCATAAAAAATACATGCATGGTGATTTCCATGTATTCCAATGGCCCTAGTTCATTCCAGTGCAGTCAACAAAAGTAGAATATGCTACATTTTTTCTGTTTTGAACACACAGAAAAATGCGCCAGAGCATATGTAAATGCACCAGAAATGCATCAGAACACACGTCCTGAATTGAGATGAAGAAAAAAAGAGTGGGAAAATGCAACAGAATGCATCAAAAACGTGTGTAAACGTACATGAAGAAACACATCTATTGACTAACTGCAATTTAAAAAGCCAGAGTAGTGGGAAATTAACCTTTAATTGCCATTTTAACCAGAGTGTGTCACCTTGTGTGTCTATACCAAAGCCAAACATTTCAGGATATGTAAACCTTTAATTAGGGCTATTTGGGTGATTTCTGTTATTATTATGATTAAAAAGAGCCAAACAACTATGTTATAATAAATGGCTTCATATGATTACTATCCTTGAAATTAAAAAAAAGAAAGACAGTTTTTGGCATGATCAGTCATATTTTCAATTTCCTGATTTCTGCCAGGGTATGCAAATGTTTGAGCACAACTGTATTTCCAATGAAAGGAATATCTCTTTTTAGATAATTGTCATGGGAACAATGGAAAATTTTCCCCCGATTACTGTTCTTATGGCAAATCAGAATTTTGGATTTACTCTCACTCTTTTATTTTGGCTGGAGATCAGGACAATCAGAGAACGAAGCTCCCTAATGAGGACACAGACAGCAATACAAATTTGACAGTGGTTCTAACTCCATATAACTACATTAGAAAAAGGTTTTGCCTTTACTCATACTTTAACCCCCTCCCGACCGCATTCATATTGTTCCCCAGCACAATGTCCCATGCTGAGGATATTTTAATAAGTGTCTTCCCTTTGAAAGCCAGGAGCCAACCCTTTAGGTGACTGCTGGCTCTCAATCCCAGGTGTCACCGACAGCTGGGGTCCCCTCTGGCAGTTGGGAACTGTGATAACTTTAAGATAAAACTGGCAGAAAAGTGTTTAAGAGACCTGAGTACTGTTTACCTGAATTTAAAAGAAAGTGGTAAACTCTTTTATTAATAATCAAAGGTTATTATAAAAATCAAAATAAAAAACTCTCATTTTTAAATAATTAATGTCAGAATATAAAATGCAGGTCTCATGCACATCGACTGAAAGAAGCTGAAAATATGACCATTGTGAAATTCTGAAAGATTTTCTATGTGCAGGGAGCAGCAGATGCCATGTACAGCCTGCTACTGAAGTGAATTGCTTGTAAGCAGCAATACTCTTGTAAATGGCAATGCTTTTATTTGTATATTATGTATTTCCTGAATGCGGACATTTCATGTTTAGAAAAATGCGTTGTATTAGTATGCGCTGATATATGCTGGTGCATTGAAGCATCAGCTTTTTCAAGCGGACCGCTGTGTACAGCCATTTCATTGTATGGCAGGCTCCCCAGGCACATGATTGCAATAGAAGTAATGATAATCAGCGCAAATACTGGACCAAAGCCCAAAAAGTCTAGTAGCATTTAGAAATAGTCCGGGTGACTTCGTTTGGCACTTAGAGGCGCTTCTTCTCTCCTTACTACACAGAATCTGCTACAGTACTGCATGGAGCTTGCCCTAAGTGCAGCAGACCACTTTAATATATAATAAAAAGTAGGAACACTCACATGGTAGTAGAGTAATAAAAGCATGTAGGGTATTGTGGTGTAGAAACACCATGTGGAACGGCTGTCACTGGTGCCTGTATCGTCCACATCTGGTAGGGAGCGTGGTTCAGGAGGGAGACAGATGTGGAGCCGGCCAGCAAGCACGTACCCATAAAGATGGCAGCTGGAATGCACGCTGAACCGCAAAGTCGGCATAGGCGTGATGTCGTCAGTGACCAAGATGCAATGCGACGCGTTTCAGAGCATGCACTGGCTTCTAGTGGCGGAAGCGCGCTCCTTTCTCAAGCAGGGGAATGACATGGCAGAAGGACCGTTCCTTTTAGAATGGCTAATGTGCCTTAATTGGTAATCAACAGTTCGGGAATAACAATTAGCATAATTGGGAACATGTGGGTTAGTAATGAGGAACATGTGGGTCTTACAATTAAAAGCATAAGTTGGGGAAGAAAACACAGTAGCAGGGGAAAATTATGATAATAGGGGGAAAAAAAGGGGAAACGAACAATCATTATTATGATACAAGGAATGGGGGAAGAATTAAAATGATAGAAAAAAAGGGGGGGGGATAAGCATAAGAATAAAATAATGAATAAAAAGATGAAAAAATTAGATAAAAAGCAATAAAAAGAAAAAAAAAAGTTATAAACCTATGCATAATCCTCCCTGGGGTGCCATAATGGATATGAATGAGTTTATAAATGAGTAAAATAACAGGAGATGTATGGAAATAAACGCATGAATATGGAAAAAACATAATATGGGAAAAAATGTACAGTTGAAGATTAAAAAATAATGGAATAAATGAATGAATAAAATAGAATATGTTGCGAATACTTGTCAGAACAAATTGAAAAAAAAAAAAAAAATTATTAAAAAAATTGGTAAAAAATTAAAATGAGTAAAAATTTTAATTAAAATGATGAGATAAGGCGGAGTAAAATGTATTAGTGAATAGTGTTAACATCTAATTCCTCATTTAGACCACCTGGGGACAAAGTGTCCGATATAAAAATCCAGTATGTTTCTTGCGAGAAACGTTTAGACGTTTAGAGGTTTCTGGATATGGATTCTAAAACCCAAACCTGTAGACCATCAGTGGATTTATTGTGGAATTCTAGAAAATGCCAGGGGACACTATGTATGTCTTTGCCGTCTTCAATGAGGCGGCGATGTTCGCCAAATCTGGCACGAAGGGGCCTGGTGGTACGTCCCACATACAGAAGGCCACAGGGACAGGTTAAACAGTATACAACATAATCAGTTGAACAATTATAGAATTCTTTAAATGTACATGCCTACCATGGTAAATAAGCTAAGTGTGTTAGGTGTCCTCACAGGGGGGTTATACTTGCTGGGAGCAAGCTTATTTTTAAGGTTTGTGGCTCTGCGATATGGGAATTTTGGTTTTACCTCTACAGTGTCGATTAAGTGGGGATCCTGTAGTAAAATTGGCCAATGTCTGTTAATAATGCTCTCCATTTTACGGAAGTGTTTGTGAAATTTGGTGACAAATCTGATTGGATTGTGTGGCTCCTTCTCGTTACACGTGGAGGATTTGCCATTTTGATAGAAGGAACAGGCTTCATCTATCAAAGTGCGGGGATAATCTTTGTTTTTAAATTTAACTTTAAGGATTTCACAAGTCTCTCTAATTTTTTGAAATTGCCACCAAAAAGGCGGCGCGTGTCTCTGGGAAGTACAGGTGAGTCAGAAAACAATTCTGGGGGAAAAATGGTAAAAAAATCTTCTAAAATGTCTAAAATGTCATATCTGATGGCTTCTAAGTTATGGAGTAACTCCATGTTGAAAAAAAAAGTCAATTTAAAATAAACAAAAAGTGTAAAAATGTGTGGAAAGAAGAATAAAAAATAAAAATAAATAATAATGATGTTAAGTGGTGGAAAAATTGTGGAGAAGTTATGCAAAAATTATGAATATGGATTAGTAAAAAAGTAAAAAATGATGGGGGTGTGTGTGGAGGATAGATAAAAATGAAGAGATAAAAATACAAATACAATAACCATATAAACAACCTTAAAATGAAAATAAAATAGAATTAGGTGCACTTGGATTATGTAATAGATTATGCAGTTTTATAACTAGGTTTTTTTTTCTTTTTATTGCCTTTTATCTCATTTTTAATCTTTTTATTCATTATTTTATTCTTATCCCCTCCTTTTTTTTATATCATTTTAATTCTTCCCCCATTCCCTATATCATGGTAATGATTGTCGTTTGTTTCCCCCTTTTTTTCCCCATTATCGTAATTTTCCCCTGCTACTGTGTTTTCTTCCTCCACTTATGCTTTTAATTGTAAGACCCACATGTTCCTCATTACTAACCCACATGTTTCCAATTATGCTAATTGTTATTCCCGAACTGTTGATTACCAATTAAGGCACATTAGCCATTATAAAAGGAACGGTCCTTCTGTCATGTCATTCCCCTGCTTAAGAAAGGAGCGCGCTTCTGCCACTAAAAGCCAGTGCATGCTCCGAAACGTGTCGCATTGCATCTTGGTCACTGACGACATCACGCCTAGGCCGACGTTGCAGTTTAGTGTGCGTTCCAGTCGCCATCTTTAGGAGTACGTGCATGCCGGTCGGTTCCACATCTATCTCCCTCCTGAGCCACGCTCCCTACCATTGAGACGCGGACGATACAGGCACCAGTGACAGCCGTTCCACATGGTGTTTCTACACCACAATACCCTACATGCTTTTATTACTCTACTACCATGTGAGTGTTCCTACTTTTTATTATATATTAAAGTGGTCTGTTGCACTTAGAAGCACTTCTTCTTCTCTCCTTTCCCCAGGCACATGAAAATGCCCAGGAATTTTACACTGATCATACTTTTAGCTCCTCACTGCTCGTGTGCATGAGGTACAACATTGTTAAAGAAAACTCAAAAGATCCTAAATATGTCATTTATAAAACCATTCTACAACAGAAAACATAATTGCTGTGTGTTACCTAAGCAAATTAGAGCTCATCATCATTGTAACATCACTAGCACACACACAGGTGTATCTACAATTTTCCTCTCCTTCCTTCTCCCGCGCTGAACCTTCTGGCTCCAGCAACTGACTCTTCAGCAAGCACGTTTGCTCCATTATCAAATTCGTACTGCATTGCATCTGTAAAACTAGCAGCATCAAAGGTACTATAGTAAGCAGAGGCTCTGTCAGCACGCATACATTTCTGGGGGAAGGACGATATCTGCTCTGCTAACTCAATAGCAGATTTAAGTCCTGAAAAAAAGAACATAAAATACATGACAAATTTTCTTTCTCAATCTATATAAACATAAAAAGATATAGGTGATCTATATACTGTAGGAGCAATACCTCCAAAGACTCTGCTCAGTTTGATAAGGCTACTGTTACTTCAAAGAGCTCCATGACCATTAGGCTACTCATACAAAAAGGTGCAATAGGGTAGGCTCAGCAAACTTGCACTTTAATGTCAAGATATCTGATACTATACTACACAATTCTGCTGAAAATGATGATGATATCCAGTGCTGTATAGTGTCACATTAAAGCAAACTGCACTGTGGTGGGCTACATAGTGTGTAGCTCCTCCTATGTTCAATGTGCGGTTATGTACTGCGTTATTGTACGTTGCAGTGTTGGGAGCTGCATATTATTTGCATTCCACCCCCTCTGTTTTCACAATGTATAGACCAGACCCAATAGTCCTTTCTAAACTTATTTTTTTTGTGTCTGAAATTATTTAATTTGCCGTTTAGCTGTTGGGCCCTTCCTTACACTTGTCAATTTAGTTATTTTGGAGGTTTTTTTTATATTTTCATATATTTTGTTTTTATTTTTAGTTAGGAACTGCTTTAAATGTGGCAAAGAGATTCCTTGTGCATTCTCGGATTGGGGCACTCTGTGTTTCCTTTTAGATGGTGGTATAGATTCCCACATGATTTTCCCCTTGCTGTGAAACATTCCCCTTCATGCTGCCACAAAATTTCCTCCTCTTGCTCACGGTCAGCACCCCAAAACTTCCTCCTCCACCTCACTGCCAGCACCACAACACTCATCCTCCTCTCTGCAACCACACTAAGCCTTTGGCTCCTCTATACTACCAGCACCCTAACCCTCCTCCTCGTATTCCTCATGTGCCTTGTGGCATTCCACTGTGGTGCAGTAAAAGCCACACAAAAAGCATAAACAAGGTGTGAAGCAAAGCTGGCATGAATACGCTGAGCATGAGAGTGATTTGGAAATATTTTTGTCTTCTGCTTATACAGCAGCTGAGCAAAGGTCTGCAGACCAGCCCTAGTGGTAGCAGCCACCAAAATTCCCAATGACTCCTCATGTCCAGTTGTCACTGATATGACAAGATTAGCAGAAAAGGAGGAAAAGGGGAGTTGAGCACCACGAGAAAGGCAAGTGAATGCTATGCACTATTCAGGAGGGTAAGGAAAAAAATTTGCATTAGCAGGCTGAAAATACTGACTGCTATGCACCCTTGAGAAGGAGGAGAATGCAGAGTGGTATTGGATAAAAAAAAGCTCACAAGATGGAGTGCGCATGCGCGGCCGGCGGGAAAGACATGTCCCGCTGAGGCTCCGTCTCCCCGTCGGGTGACAGTACCCTGAAGCAGCGGGTCCCGGCCCGCAATACACAAGGAGGGGACCCGGTCCCCGCGGTAATCCTCCCAGGGTCCGATCTGCCCTGGTCAGCGGCGGTTCCCCGCGGTAAGTCGGAGAAATCCGACAGAGGTCTCCGTCCCTGCAGAGAGCCGTCCATAGGCCCGCCCACCGCTTCCCTCGATAAACAGAGCCAGGGGAAAGAAGAGAGAGAGCAGGGGGGCTGAGATTTAAATAACAGCCCCCCCTCCAGTAAAAGCAGCACCATGGTCAAAGGGGCACCCCGGGCACCAGGTCCCCCCATCCACCAAAACCATCAAGGAGGCTCTGGCAAAGGCCTCCACAAAGATGGCCACCGCCCCAGCACGTGGAAGCAAGCAGGCAGGAGGGGCATATGCAGCCCTGCAGGATCCGCAGCCCAGCCATCCCTGCACGTCTGAGGGTGAGTCTGACCCTGAACCAGATGTCCCTACACAAGCCCTGACGCCTGACCTTACACCCCCAGACCTGTTGTCACGCTTTGAAAAAATGCTACACAAAGCTTTGAAGCAAACCTCAGACCGCATCACTGCCACGCTATCTAGGGAAATCCGTGAACTAGGACAGCGCACTGCGGACCTAGAACAGAGGGTGGATGGTCTTGACGCCTCACTTCAGACACATACGGATGACCTTGATCTCCTGCGTGACGAAAACGCAACTTTATTGACACGACTAGAGGACTTTGAAAACCGAGCACGGCGCTCAAATCTACGTGTCCGGGGCTTTCCGGAAACGATCGTTGATGTACAATCGGCAATAACAGCTCTGTTCCAAGAGCTTGCCCCAGCTATCCCAATCGATAGATTGGAATTGGATAGAGTTCACAGGGCGTTAGCAGCACGACGCAATGACGGTCCGCCACGTGACATTATAGCCAAGCTTCACTTTTTCCGTACCAAGGAGCAACTTCTACAAGCTGCCCGTAACGCAGAATCTCTACAGTTCCAAGGTCATACCTACCAATTATTCCAGGATCTATGCCCCACAACCATCGCCAAGCGCAGGGCTATGAAACCCCACCTACAAGTACTTCAACACGCAATACAATATAGGTGGAGTTTCCCTTTTGCAGTGCGATTCCGACACCAGTCCCGGGATTACACCTGCAAGACTCCTGAGGACCTTTTAGACACCCTGCGGACCCTGCAACTACATCCCCCAGCGACGCCATCAGAGAGCACCAAGCGGAGGTCCACATCCAGCTCGCCACGGAAGTCCTTCCCCACGCGTGCAACTGAAGGTCAATTCAACTTCCACAAGAGAGGGCGTTTTTCGTCTCCGGGCCTACCCTCACAAGATACCATGGACTGAACTATGTCCCACGTTTATCCTTCTTTTTCCCCCCCTTATATTTTATCGCACACACCATGCGATATACTCTTTTGGTTATCACTACGGTTAACACCGTTAGTATTCTCTCTCCCTCTACACGTTAAATCTTGGTTGCCCCACAACATGGGGACTGTTTTGCGCCCCCCCTCCTGGGTTCCATAATAGTTTACATCTGGGAGCCTAGGCTTTGACGGCATGCGATGCCATACCCCTGCACCCATGAGGTTTAATTAGCACTACTAGTGCCGTCTGAGTCTGGGATTCCCTGCTTTTATCGGATGTTTTTCTTTTTAATATACCTGTTTTTTATGCCGGGACCTTGCCATCATTTGGTAATCACATTGCTGTCATCCTTACGGTCCGCGTACCTGCACACTCCACCTTAGCCCCTGTGTTATTGGTTATTTAATAACACTTGGGCTACTATTGCTCCCTAGCCCACCCGGATCCAGGGTGTCCTTGGGAGCCCACCTTTTAGGCCTTAAATGGCCTCCTACACCCTTTCTTTCCTGTTACCTCTCTCCTACCGTACCCCTCTTCCCTCCCTCCAACATGACTCCATGACCTTGCTTAACATACTCCGCAACAATCTTATCCTCCGCAGTAATCGTCAGGCTCCACCCTGGGCGGTGGTGCCATGCTATCCAATCCACTATGCGCTTTCCCCATGGGCTCGTTAAATGTCCTTACCCTGAATGTTCAGGGCCTCAATATCCCACAGAAACGTAATAAGACTTTCCGAACCTTTGCTACACTTAAAGCCCATGTGGTCTGTCTTCAGGAAACACACTTCACTTCCAACTCCACTCCTAAGTTTTTTGGCCCTCGATATCCTCAGGTCTACACAGCCTCTGCCACTGCCAAACGTAGGGGGGTACTGATTGCCTTCCATCGAACAACACCTTTCATGCCATGCACCAAAATCAAAGACCCAGAAGGTCGTTACCTCCTGTTAGTAGGGCAACTCCTTGACGTAGATGTCACCATTGTTGCATATTACGCCCCAAACCAAGACCCTTTACCATTCCTGTCACACATACTCTCGGTTATAGACCATCATAAATGCGGAACTTTAATTATTGGCGGAGACTCTAACAATGTAATATATCCCTTTCTCGACAAATCTCCTCAACTGTCTCCTATCCCTGCTTCTAAACAAACCTTCCAATCCATACTACAACGTTATTCTTTGATAGACTCATGGCGAGAACTTAACCCGACCAAACGCCAATACACCTTCTATTCTCACCCCCACCGGTCATTCTCTAGGATAGATCATATTTTTGTCACCACTGCCTCTTCCCCTCGGCTTTTGACCTCTGAAATAATTCCCATCCCCTGGTCTGACCATTGCGCCGTGTTCACATCTATGGCCTCGTTGGCCCCATTCCCCGCTGAATCCTCTTGGATCATTAATGATAACCTACTTGTAAACCCAGCTCACTGTCTAGAAATAGAAGCAGCCCTTAAAGACTACTTCTCTCTCAATCAATCACCCGATATTTCCCCTCTCCTGCTATGGGAAGCGCACAAGCCGGTATTGTGAGGGTTTTGCATTAGTAAAGCATCCTTCTTAAATAAAACCAAAAGGCAACAACGTCTTCTACTGGAGCAAACCTATGATCGTTCTCATCAAGCCTTCCAGGCGGCTCCTACGCCTGCCAATCGTGAAACCCTGGAGCGATCTAGATTGGCCCTAGATCTCTTTCTCACAGACCAAGCGGAACTCTCACTCTGTAGATCTAGGCACAAATACTATACTAGGGCAAATAAACCCAACACATTCCTGGCTCTCTTTCACTTCGCAGGCTCGACCAGCTCACTAAACCTATCAGGATACGCACCTCCTCTGGCAACCTCACTAGTAACCCGGAACACATCCTACGGACGTTCCATAAACACTTGTCACAACTTTACTCCTCTTCCGCTCCTTTCGACCCCACACAAGCTGATACCCTTTAACTTCCATTTCTTTCCCGAAACTCTCAGAGTGCCAGTTAGCGGCACTTGAACGACCCATCTCTCAAGCCGAAACCTTAGATGCTATTAAAAGTCTAAAGCTACGTAAATGCCCAGGGCCAAATGGCTTCTCAGCCACTTACTATAAAAAATTTGCTCATCTCCTTACACCTATCCTCACTAATGCTTTTAACGCTTTACTCTCTGACCAAACCTTCAATCATGAAACAGTGCTAGCGAACATTTCAATGATCCCAAAGCCGAATTCTGATGACACGCAGTGGTCCAACTATAGGCCTATCTCTCTCCTTAACATTGACATCAAACTGCTAGCAAAAGTCCTTTCTTCACGTCTTAACCTGTATATTGGCTCTTTAATTCATAATGACCAAGTGGGCTTTATCCCAACTAGACAAGCGGGAGATAACATCAGACGTGCATCCCTTTTGGCAAATTTAGCAAGATCCCGTAATATTCCCGCATATTTCCTGTCCCTAGATATCCGGAAAGCATTTGATACAGTCTCATGGCCATACCTCGATTATATTTTGCGTCAGTGGGGTTTTGGCCCACATTTCTTAACCTGGATCTTCTCGCTGTATCGAGAGCCTTCGGCCAGAATTAGGTATCTGGGGAACAGGTCAGCTCAGTTCCCGATTTCCAGAGGCACGAGACAGGGCTGCCCTCTGTCCCCCTTGCTCTTTGCTCTGGCTTTCGAGCCCCTAGCCCTCTTGATTAGAGCTAACCCGGATGTCAGGGGACTCGAGATAGGGGGCACACACCATAAGTTATGTCTCTTTGCGGATGACGTCTTGCTCTTTCTCACGTCCCCGTTGACTTCTTCTCCCTCCCTACTCCGGCTTCTCGAGGCGTTTGGCGCGCTTTCTGGTCTAATAATAAACCCGAATAAATCTACAGCACTCAACATCTCTCTCCCCCCTAAAGAGTTGACGCATCTGAAACAGATTTTACCATTCCCTTGGTCACAGTGTCATATCCCTTTCTTGGGAATCAAACTGACCCCTAAGTTATCAGACCTTTACGCAGCTAACTATCTTCCGATGCTAAACCATCTCCCTGCCCTTCTGTCCAAATGGTCTTCCCTCCCCCTCGCATGGCTAGGCAGAATAGCAGTTATCAAGATGTCAATCCTCCCAAAAATTCTATATCTGTTTAGAGTCCTTCCAGTCCCCCCTCATTATCTCCGCACACTGCAGCGTCGCATCTTTTCCTATGTATGGGGCAATACTCGCCCTCGTATACCCCGCTCCACCCTATACCGCCCTAAGCTCGCTGGAGGTCTAGGCCTACCCGACATCAGCAAATATTATCAAGCAGCACATTTAGCCCAATTACCTAAGTACCATGCAACTTTTGAAATCCCTCAATGGGTTGCGCTTGAATCAATAGAATGTGATCCCCTATCCACCGCTAACCTACTCTGGTTGAGGCCGATAGACCGCCGCTCTATAACCAACCCCATCACTTCTCATTTTTTATCCTTATGGGATAAACTGAAAACCCGTTACCTCCTCCAATCACTACATAATCCTATGCTCTCGTTTCTACGAAACCCAGCTTTTCCCCCGGCATGGCAGACACCCCGTTTATTCAAAGCCTGGTCCTCTGCTAATTTGCTTTGTACGCATCACTTCCTACAGAGGAATAAGTTTAAATCCTTTGCCTCGCTGCGGGAAACGCATAGCCTCCTGGCCTCTGAGATATTTAGATACTTGCAGCTACAACACTTTTACGCCCCATACGCTACAATAACCAATCGGCCAGACACCATGTCTCTCTTTGAACGAGCGTGTTGCAAAGACCCTCATAGACGTGGGCTTATCTCCTGCTTATACTCACTCTTTGCCGCTCCGACCACCATGTCCCCTCCTCTATATACCCATAAATGGGAAGTGGATCTAGGTAAGAAACTTGACCCGTCTGATTGGGACCACATTTGGGCCAACACAAAATCGTCTTCGCAGAACGTTGTAGCATTGGAAACGAATTATAAAGTTTTAACCCGCTGGTACTTGGTCCCAGCAAGAATCGCAAAATTTACCCCTGATTACTCGCCCAACTGTTTCAGAGGCTGTGCGGATCTGGGATCACTCTACCACATATGGTGGGACTGTCCTGTAGCCTGAACCTTTTGGGATGAACTTTTTACCATGATATCTACATTTAGCACTATCACTATACGGCCAGACCCAACAACAGCCCTACTCAACCAATGCCCTTCTGGCATCTCCAACTCGCAATTTAAGCTCCTTATGCAAGTCACGACAGCGGCTAAACAGGTTATAGCAAAGTCTTGGAAATCCCCTACCCTTAGTGTCGTGGCCGTCAAAACCAGAATAACACAAGCCATGATACACGCAAAGGTGGAAGCCACAGTTCTTGACACGATCCCTAAATTCATGCGCATATGGAGCCCTTGGGTAGAGCATTTCCTCCCGTCTAACTTTGACAAAACACTGCTTCTCCCTTGAGTTCAGTACTGTATGCCAAGGATCTGGTCCATAACCCCTCGTGCGTAACGCGTAGAGGCTATTGTGAACTTGAAGAATGTTCATGGAGTCATGGTTGATGTTCTTCTTCCCCTTCCCCCCCTGTCTGACCCCCTCCAGACTTCCCCCTATTTCTTTAATGCACTTGGGAGACATTACCATGATTGGCTGATACCATCTTGTGATCTGTCATTGATTTTTATTTACCTGTTTCCGTTAGAAATGTATAGGCGTTAATGCCTTGACCCTCATTCATTCTATTATGTCCTACTGTCACATTAATGCCTAGTATACATTAACAATGTCTCCTTGTTTGTGTCATTCCGGTTTATTGTTAATAAAAATGTTTGAACAAGAAAAAAGCTCACAAACTTTACTAGGCAACTGTTTTGCAATTGGAAGAATATATTTGCCTATAGCTTTTAGATATGTTTGTTTCTGCTATGTTCACCAGTCATTTCAGGCCTATTACCATAGATTAAAAATGTTGCAGCCAAACCTATCTGAAAAAGCTTTTTGTTTAAGAAAAGTTTAAATGAATCAGATTAGGGTGCTGCTGCTATATTTAAAGCAAGCTCATTGTACACATGCAAAATATGTGATACTAGATTATGCTGTTGTAGATGCGATCCATGAAAATTCGTACTGTTCCATAACATCACACAGAGCATAAAGGTACAGGCAGTCCCTGGGTTACGAGCAAGATAGGTTCAGTAGGTTTGTTCTTAAGTTGAATTTGTATTCAAAACATTAACAATAACATATAAAGCCATTTATAACTCTGCCCCAAATTACATCACCAATCTTGTCTCCAAATATCACCCAAACCGCACTCTCCGCTCCTCACACGACCTCCTGCTCTCTAGCTCCCTTGTCTCCTCCTCCCTTGCTCATCTCCAGGATTTCTTCAGAGCTTTAGGGAAGCCTATCCTGCCCTCAGCTAATAATGGAATCTTCTACTCTTCCTACCAGTCCATCCCCCACAGTTTGTACCACTAGCCCCCGCTCCTAGATTGTAAGCTCCAAGGAGCAGGGCCCTCTTGTATTGAACTGTATTGTTGCTGTATTGTTTTACTTTATATTGTATAGTGCTGAGAAAACTGTTGGCGCTATATAAATCCTGTATAATAATAAGTATGTAAGCTAGAACAGGTAAATTTTTTCAAATGTAACTCCAGCCAAAAAATTATTACGTTTTGGATGGCATAGGGGAAGGGTTAACAGGCCATGCAGTGATGTGGGATTGCAGTCAGGTTCCCTGGGCAGTAGGTGGCAGCATGCAGTGAGCAGCAAAATGGCCGCCCTGCGGTTTTCGGGACCATGACGTCACGCTGCCTACATTCTTAAGTATTAGTCACATGTTATGTAAGTCGGATGTTTATAACTTGGGGACTGCCTGTATCACCCAAGAGGAAATAGTATTTTTTGCTGCCCTCAAATTGCCATAAAAAGGAGGACCCTCTCCCAGTTGTAAAGTATTTTAACTTTTTTTTTACATTGGTAGATTCTGACATTTCCCAACGGTTCAGTTTTCAGACTTTATGATGCATTTGACAAATGGCCCACAAAACACTGGCACAGTCTTTCATCCCTAATTGATAAACAAATTTCTTATTTTATCTCAAATGTGTGGAATTAATTATTAAGGCAAACAATAACATGCAAAGTGCTGTAATGTATAGACACAAATCTCCTTTTAGTTTTTAGCAACTACAAGGGAGTTCTAAAGTGATAAATTAAAATTCTAGGTCAAATTAATTGGTTTCCCTTTAATACAAATCATGTTTTTTCCTGCTGAAACTTATGTGTCCATTTTACACTTCATTATGTCCGTCTCCACCCGAACATCCTTTAGTAAGTATGACCTGCCAGGAAAAACATGCCAAATGTCATTCTACTTTGCTTACGGTATATTCAGCAAACGCCACTTGATTTTATTAGCATTAGTTTTAAAGATAGCCTATTACCTGCCAACTAAAACAGTCATATTTCAATTTGAATGAGGGCAACAACATGCTCAGGGTGCAAGGCAGCTGTAGTGAGACTAAAGAGACATTAGTCACCTTTTGGATGAAACGATGGTAGTTTCAGGAGGTCCGAGTAACATTCTGTTGTAGTATTGAACACTTCATACATGATCACCTCCCTAGGTTCTGCTTGTTTACAACTGTGTGCTTACAAGCACAAACATCAGGCAAAAAATGATTGCCACTTAATTCTGAAACATTGCTCACTTCAGTTGTGTGAGTATGGTTAATAGAAAACTTGATAGCTGTTCAGAATATCCCTCACTTAGGATGAAAAGCTGATTTTGGAAAGCTTGTAAATAATGATGCAGCAGAGTCTGGGTTCTCAATCAGTGGCCAGCAATTGCATTGGGCTATCGTATGACAATATCACAAAAATTCCATTTGGGAGATTTTTTGACGCAAGCATTGACAAGAGGGAAAGCATTACAGTTAAGGATGTTAGACAATGTATCCTATTTATTCTCAGTAATGTACTCATTTCACAGACACCTTAGTTGAAACTAGTAAAAAAATATATAATGTTTTGTATTTGCCTCCTTTTTTGGTTGCAACATAGTGCACAGTTGCCTCTAGTTCAACCTGAATATATATACACAGTCACGTCATGTCTAACTCAAATCAAATGTTCCAGAGACTTTTTTTAATAATGAAAAATTATGAATATGTTTTGACAGTGAGTAAATTGGTGTGATGCATTTTACTAAAATAATTTCTTCCTAGTAGCAGCATCTATGAGTAATGTTCGTCTCTGGCTCCCGGGTAGATGCAAGCGTCTATCCTGGCAACATGCCAGAGCTAGTGCATGGTCACATCCCATAATTCACCTTCTGACCACCACTTTATACTGTTGTCAGTTGGCAGAGCACTTTTCACTAGTAAACATACTTGTAGCAGGGTGGAAAGTGTAAACGGTCTTGTGAATCAAATGCCTTTCACTTAGATTGTTAATTTATAATATTGTTAAAATAAATATGGATACTAGTTTTACACTGAAAATGCAAAAAAACAATTTTGGAAAATGTTACAGGAGTTTGTTCTGTGCAAAAGGAAAAATAAATCCTTTAATATAAGCCCCACAGTCTTTGAATTCTTTTGTGGCAGTGATGAGTCAGAGTACTGACCCAGCTTGGCACTGACAAAATATTAATGGGAGGCTTAGTGAAACTTAGGACAGCTGTTTACAGAATGGCAGCTTCTCTTGTATGAACTTAGAAAAAAGTACTAATGATGAGAACCCATAAAGAAATGCACACATAAAGTGCATGATCCTGTTTGCATTTTAGTTTATTCTAAATGTACTCTGCTAGCCATTATGTATTTAATATTTCAATTTCAGGTGCTGTAGCACTCATGCACAACTTTTTAAGCACAGCTAAGTTGGTACATGACAGAGGGTCGCATATACAGTATATGAAGCATATTTGGAACTTTTGGCTATAACATGGCCATGGAATTACATGGTTTAACAATAATTTGAACAGCAGTTATATGCTGAGTCACCTATAAATTATAAGTAGTGAATTACTTTTACTGTCATAACCTCTCATTTAAAACTAACTAAATGCTACTTTCCCATCAAACTACAATATACCTGCATGAACAAAAAAATTCCACTCAATAAAAAAAAAGCCAAAGTCAGTGCATACACAAGCTTAATTCACTATTGGCAATCACCATTTTTATTATATAGTACCTGATTTTTTGAAGCAATGTAATTTGCCCATACTGAGTCATAATTACCCACTGCCTACAAATCATTCATCGGTTTTACCATCTTGCAAAGGGGGTCCTGATGTAACCTGCTTTGAAAAATATTAGTAAAAGCAAAAGTTTTACTTGCATACATTTTAAATGAGGCCCCTTTTGTTAGCAGGTAAAGCTATGTGCTAAGACTTTGATTTATGCACTTGAACAGAACTGCCCTTCCCAAATGCAACATTGATGCTTGACTTGTTATAAATGGATGAGATGCTTGATCATTTATATATATAATTTTAAGATCAAATCACACGGATGCTTTATACAAATGTGTTGTTGTGGCAGCATCCTCCAGGCAGTAAAATCATTCTTCTGCTGTAGGGAAGGTCAATCAGGGGAATCAATGTAACACACAAATGGTTGCAAATTTTGCACAAAATGTTCATTCAACTTCATGGAAGTGTATTGCCCCTAAGCATGTGTGAGCTTAGCCATAACAGTTCACTATTTTGGTCCCCAACCTTTAGTGACCTTGGCAAAGTTAAAAATCACCTGCCAAATGCCACCTTGGGCATCTGAATTTAGCCTTAGTTCTCGTGCCCAAAAAAGAAAAAGACATGTTCACTCACACACACATACTCCCTTTCAAATTCACACTAATCTACGTCTATCCTACTAAGTTTTACTTATCGCAAACAAGGAGAAAAACAGTATATGGGAATAAAGACCCTTCCTCTTTTTCTGACTTAGAAGAAGGTCAGAAATAAGGTGCAAGAAAAGTAGATTTTTTTCTTTGACATGCTAAAAGGTTTACAATTCCACAAGACATGTCTACAGGGGAAGGCCACGGCACATTCCTATATGCTCTTCTTGCCCTCCAAATTTCAACTGGACTGTACTAAGAAAGTATATCAGGACCAGGTCCTCTAGTAATCCTAATGAGCTTAATGTCCATGGCAATTTCTTCTTTATCTGACTGGTCTATCGCCACATCCTGCTAAAATATCCAAGCACAAAAAATGGTCATTGTGTATCTAGCCATTCTGAACAGAGCCGTGCAGCCTGGATTGGTCATAGACATGCAAATGTTTCCCCTGGAACGATAAATGCAAAGAAAGCTTGAAAATACCAGTAGAGGTAGGTGAGAAGAGGTGGCACACATTTGGTTGTGTTTTCCTCAGTCAATGTAAAGTGTGAAGAATCAACCCAGATGCACAAAGCTCTTCTAATACATTAAAGCACCTTGACAATGGATGTGCAATGATTTGTGCTGCTGAAAATGTTGCATGCATGTTTTTTTGTTCAGTATGGGGTGCTGGCCAGCCAATTTAAAATATTGGGCTACCCTAAAGCCATGCATATTAACCAGTGACAACACGGGTGTGTTTAATGCACTGCAGTAAAACAGGCTGATGTAAATGGCCTGTCAAACAAAGAATTTGGCTGTTATGGTGTTAATTCCCTATAAAAAAAAATGTACTCCATTTCATATTTGACTCAATGTTACCGTGAATAAACACTACAAAACAATGTTTTATCTGACTTGCAAACAAAAACGTAGACAGGGAAATTACTTAGACTGGTGCAGCCAGAAAATAGAGTAACTGCGCATAGTAGTCAACCAGTTTCTAGATTTAATATTCAAAGCTTAACCGAACAAGCTGAAGTTAGAAGCCGACTGGTTATTACGCATAGGTTCTCAAAATTCGGTCTGCTTCAGTTTTAGTAAATTCCCCCCAGAGAGACCAACTGCAATCTAAGTTCAGCACTAACCTTGTCCGTCAGGAACCACACGATTTGCTAGACCAAACTCATATGCTTCCTGTGCCTTCACTGGCCGCCCAGTAAGAATCAGATCCAGAGCTCTTGAAAGGCCAATTAACTGTGGCAATCTGACTGTTCCTCCATCAATAAGGGGAACGCCTAGAAGATTAAACAAATGTGTTTTATCTATACCAACTTGTCAGAGAAGGAAAAATCAGGTAAAATTAGGTAAAATGTAATAAAAACTTCTGTCCACCAACCTTAATTGCTATTCTGTACAGATGCAGCATAAGTCCAACTCCAAGTTAATGTGCATATACCTAAATAGTTAGTAAGTTTGACAAATGACACAGATCCATCAAGTTCAGTCCCAAAAAATAGGAATTTTGACTTACCTGTAAATTCCATATCTTGATGTAATGTACAGGACACTGGAACTTTATTCTTAGACCATAAGTTATATCCTGCTACCATTAGGTGATTGAGTACTAGCAAAGCTTTGCAAGGAGCATCCCCATATTCATATAATCCATCCCACTCCATGAGGCTCCAGTTATCTCAGCAAGCTGTAAGGAGATCACAGAGAAGAGAGGGGAGAGACCTGTACTGTACTCCAGGATATGGAATTTACAGGCAAATTATTCCTTTTATCTTTAATGTACAGTACAGCACACAGGTACTTTATTCTTAGTCCATGGTAATAATTTTAGGGGTGGATAACAAAAGCCAAAATGCTACAACAAGCCCACAGAAAGGTCAACTGACCCAAACAAACAGTTGACAACAGAAGCACCTGAGGGTCATAAGTCAAGGTAATATGGTAAAATGGGGTCTAGATAATGGCATTAATCTCCAAACTCAATGAGCAGGAGGATACCCATGACCCTGAGTGGGAATAATTAAGGCATTGGCTGTCTCAGCTTTAGACCTAGACACCTTTGGTAGAACAAGGACATATACAGGGGTCTGAAAAGGATACATTTGACAAGTTCCTGTTAAATGGAGTAGCTGATACTCATTGCTGTATTTCTCACATGCAACTTTAGTAAGGAGCTAAAGATTTATGCGACCTGGAGAAAACTTTAGTAAATTGGTCAGTTAGACTCAGAAACTTAAAAGGAAGAGGTCTCTGAGACACTTTCTTATCTGAATGTTCAGGGTGTGATCAAGGGTTTAACGTATGTAGCACCACTGAGTGTGAAGGTTTTTTTTTTTTTTAACAATCTAAGGGGTATATTGATGTGTTAATAGCTGGGGGTATAAACCATTAAGTTGTGTCTGCTACAAAGTTAGAAAATCTTTCATATGAGAGATATATTGTCAGGTCTATAGACAATCACAGCAAGGTCAAATTACTTATATAACCCCGCTCGGCAAAGCTTTGCCAGGGTCCAATCACCTGGCATATAATCCATGGTCTAAGAATACAGTTGCTGTTTCCTATACATTACGGAGTCAATTAGATATATGCTTATGTATGTACTAACGTGTACCACACATAAAACCAGAATATAAAGTTAGCTTTTTGTGGGTTCACATTAGTGATTCTCCGCAGAAATAAATAATACATTATAGTAAATTTTTTGGACTAGCAGGGCAGAACATATAAACTAACACCGTTTTTTTAAGAAAACATTTTCTATAATATTTGGACTGTACTTCCTTTGGATTTAACAACCTGAAATCAACAATGTGTGTTTCCTCAATTGAAGCAGTCAGCATACTTACAGGAAAAGTATGTTTAAAGGTGAGCGAATAAGACTTTATTCAGACAAGCGTTGATACCCACAGCCTGTTAATTGAGCACCTTGTCTATGCAGCTTCAGGCACCAGGTTCTGTGTGCAGGCAGTCCATTCATGTCTATTGGGATACAGTAGCTACATGGACACAGTCCCTTGGCCCAATTTTATAGCCACGCAAGTCTGGGTGGGCAGCAGAGGGGCACGACAGTGCTGCAGGATTGGCAAATTTGCAGATTAGTATCAAGCTTCACCAATCCATCTGTATATGCATACAGTATGGCCATATGTGCAAGCTACTGTGACAGGGCAAGTCAACCTAAAAAGGGAAGTTACACTTTTCTTTCTTCTCCCCCCCCCTCCCCCTCCACTGCTACTTTTGGAAACATTCCTTTTTTTGGGATCAGGTACCTGCTCCTTCCTAGGACACATTGCAGGTTCCAGGAGGCTACAGGTCAATTCACAAAATGTAGCATGACTTGCACACATGCAGTGGGAAGCCAGCTCTGAAGCTGCAGAAATTCACAGACAGCTTCCCACAAGCAAAATGGCAGTGCTGGGGATCCACAGACTGACAAAGAACCAGCTTTGATTAAGACAGTGCTGGATCCTGGGTCAGGTGAGTAGCTGTTTATGAAAAGTCAGCAGCTACAGTGTTTGAAGCTGATGACTTAATTTTTTTAGAAATGACTGTAGCTCCTTTTTAATGATACCATTCTATATACATTGTGCACAAGCAAACAGATCTCAAAAACGACACTATTTGGACTTTCAGATTTGCCCCTTCAT
Organism: Staurois parvus; assembly: GCF_062004578.1. Classification (NCBI taxonomy): domain Eukaryota; kingdom Metazoa; phylum Chordata; class Amphibia; order Anura; family Ranidae; genus Staurois; species Staurois parvus. The sequence continues at coordinate 631,034 of NW_028318715.1, read as the reverse complement.
GCAACTGTTTGCTGATCTGCTTTAGTTACAATAATATATATTGCCCAACAGATGGCATCTTCTGCATGCTGTGTATCTTTATCCAGTTGCCGTTTCCAGGCGTTTTTTTTAGTATAAATCAGGCAGCTGGATATACCGTATAGGATTTAGGGCTTTGTCAAACAACTGATCTTGTAGCTGCGTCAGTATTACTCTCTTTAGTGTGTTTGACATTCAGGAAAATACAATTTGAGTCAATGAAATGTTTGTAATTTAGTTTCATTGATCTGTAGCTATGTTGTTGAGCTATTTACATTTTGTACCATTTGAAGTTAGCTACAGCATTACTAGCTTCAATAGCTTTCCATGATATTCAATGGAGCTACTAATGACTATGGCACATCAGAGATTTGGAGGTTCCTAGAGAAGATTTTAGCCATTTATAAAAGAACCTCTACAGCTAGCTTCAAATTAAAGAAAGATTTGTAACTGCTACACATCCCTCCTACAAAGCTGGCCCAAGCATAAAACAAAATACCCGTGCATACAGTGAATTCTCAATAACATTGATGTGAATTAGAAGCAAATACTCTGATTCTAAAGACAAAATGTTTTTTACCCTAATTCTCTCCATTAAGGTAAAAAACGTATTACTATTTGTTGTGCCTGCACCGCCTCATGCCTCGTCTGCAGCACTGCTGCTCACTCTTGCTGGTTTCACAGGAAACTCTGAGACTATGGGCTACTGCTGCTGCTGTCAGTCAAATCTCGTGGGAGGGGATGTGATCAGGCAGCCCAGTGTGTGTCTATGTAGCCCAGCTTGGGAGTGCATCCGCAGGAGTTCCCTGCTGAGAGGGCAATCGTAAGAAGGAGAAGGCAGCGCCGGCGGGGGACTCCAGAAGAGGAGATAAGGGACTGCTGTTTGCAATACCATTGCACAGTGCAGGCACATATAACCTCTTTTTTATTTTAACTAAAAAAAAAATAAATACCCTTTATTATAAATAAATACCCCTTATTATCTCTGTAATCCACTCAATTATGACCTATCCTGGACACTGTGAACAGACACACAATCATATTACTTTTAAATACTAAATTGCAGTAGTATTGAATCAATCATCACATAACATCAAAACACAGCATTTCATGATCGTGATTTCTCGATAATTTTCTTTTGTTCACATAGAGCCAATAAATTAACTACAGTTGGTATAAGAGAGAAGCTTGGATGTGATTCACTTTACCCACATGTTTCTCCCAGAAATGGATCGAGAAAACAGATTGTGTCTTTGGATTTGGAAAATGTAAAGACAGATGTGTCTACCGCAGTTGTCAAAATAGGCAGTACATCAAACAATGAAGCATTTTGCTTGTGTGGCTTGAAAACAGACCACATGATTGTAAACATAGAGCAACAGGACTCATGAAAGCAGTTCTCCCTGTTTGCATGTGGTGATGCAAGCTCTTATTTTAGCCCTGTGGAGCTGTCAACAAACTTTGACTACCATGCAATGAACAGCACATTAAATGCAGGGTACCACTGGGATGATAGACCACTGCCTAGAAATTAGTTCTTTCTTACCACTCCTAAGTTGTTAAAGCGTATCTAAACCCAAAAACTAAAATTTAATATATTACAGCTTACCAAACTTTTAATTAATTGGATGTATTTTTTTCTTCTTTAGGCTTATTTTTTGTTAATATTTTCACCAAGTGATATGGCCATTAACACACATCCTCTATTAGGGTGGCTCCACTACATAGAGAAGCAACAAAGCCACCCTTGAACAACAGCACTGTCAACCTGTGGAGAGGGTAGTGTTAGATACACTAAAAAAGTCAGATAGACTTGACTAAAAAAAAAAAAAATTGTTACGCTATTAGAGGCTTTAACTCCTTCCACTTTGCATGTTCTTGCAAGTAGTCCTGACAGAAAACGATAACCTATGAGGTACGGACTTTTACTCCTCGATGTACTCAGAGAAAAGAATGGTACACAGCTTTAATGGTCATAACTAACCAAGGGATGTCCAAAAGCAATCCAAAGTGAGGGGAGGGCACATCAAACAATGCAGCTTCACCAGCCCAACAAGAGAAAGACCCAGAACAAAAAGGGAAAACATGGATATTAAATAACCGCTTGCAAAACATTTCAGCTGAAACTAGCAGTTGCAGAGGCAGATACATTGACCTGGTAGACACTCTCTTCTCTAGTGGTATTGGCTTTAACTGAAAATAAGAAGCACCTTATCTCGCAAATCGTGATATGCTAAGGTCCAGGCTGAACCCGTGGGAAACTGTCACATGGCTGCATCCCGCCAACCCAATCAGCCACGGTCTGGGAATTTCCCACCACACAGCCTCATGTAACAAAGGGGCAAGGAATGATGGTGACATCACTGACATAATAAGGATATATCTGGATAGTCATTGAGCATATGGCCAGATTAGGTCAATGATGTCCCCAGCAGCCCCACCCCTTTGTTACATGTGACTGCAAACTGAAGAATTCCCCTGCTGTAGCTGATCGGGCCAGCAGCCTATTATTATGTGACAGCTTCCAGTGATTTTGGCCTGAGCTGGGTTCAACCCGCATTTAAGCTCATCACAATCAAGACTCATGAGCCTGCACAACAGCCTGTCAAATCCAATTAGGAATATTGGACCTGGGAGCTGCAGAACCTATTTTAGGAGCACATAGGAACTCTCTCTGCCTAAAAGAAACAGTGTCCATGAGGTAAACCTTGTTGGGCCTTACCACAGAAAATAGAAATCTCCTTAAGGGTAAATTGATGTCATGCACAACAAAGGTAAACCAATACTGTCAATAAGATGAAAAGTTTAGACCCCTTCTGGCAAAAAAGAGGTTCTTGATCTCAAAACAACCTTGTGATTGTGTAAAATCATATGGGGCTTCTTACAGGACAGTACTGATAACTGAGAGACCAGTGTAGCTGAGGAGATAGCCACAAGAAAGGGTATCTTACAAGCTAAAAAAGTCAAGGAAATGTCTTGAATAGGGTCTAAAAGGGGTCTTTGTAATACCAACAACACATGAATTAAATCCTATGTTTGAAGTGGGGGTCAAACATGGGCAGCAACGTCTTTAAACCCATAAATGGAAGTATTAGGTGAAGTATTAGAAAGAGGATGCTAAAAAAGAACAGACAAGACAGATGTCTGAACTTTGACGGTGCTAAGGGCTACATGTAGTTCTACCCCAACTAAAGGAAAAAAGAATACGGCACATCTAAAAGACGTGGGAAAACCTTCAAAGAATCAGATATGTAAATGAGACTTCTGCAAGGGATGATAAATCTTGCTTAAAATAGATTTACAAGTTTTAATTATGGCCGGGATGACTGAATCTGCAATACTTCTGTCTGCTACAACTTTTTGTTTTAACAGTCAGGCCATCAAATACAACAACGACGAAGCAGGGTGGAAAACTGGACCTTGGGATAATAAATCTGGCCAACCTGGAAAAGGTCATAGAGCTTCAACTAATAAATGAACAAAGTCAGCATACCACATTATCAGAGGCCAATCCAACCCTGAAAATAACTGAACAAATCTTGCTTTTGATCCTTTGAAGAAGACAAGGTAAAAATTACAAGAAAGGCAAAAGATCAGGGCATACTGATCCCACAGCGCTACCAGTGCATTCACTGCCTCCAGTATCAGGTACAGCTGCTTGTTAAAATAAAAAGCTAGCGACAGATCCATATCTGGCTTCTTCAAATGTAGGCATGTCATGGAACACTTTCTGATGGACAGATCTTCCCCCCGCAGATCAAGATATTGTCTACTGAGAAAATCTGCCTGGCAGATCCCCACTGGGGAGATCGCTGGAACATGAAACTCCACCCAAGACAAGCTAGACTCTACACCTGTCACCACAACATTCCTGGTGCCTTGAAGATTGGTTTAAGCCACCGCTGTGGTCTTGTCCGAATGAGCTTGGACCAGATGACCATGTCAGCACTTGCATGAAGTTCCACAGGTGAATCAGACATTGGAATTAACTTGTGAAACCTAATTCTGTAGTTTTGTCAACTTTTCCTGGTCTATGAAGACCCTGGCTTGAAAGGTACTGTTCGAGTCCAATGCCAGAAAAGGTCTGTTCACGCAGCAGATTGTCCAGATATCCAATCCGACTGGAAAATCTCAGTCAATAAAAGAATTAAAACTGCTACAAGCACCTTTGTGAATAATGCTGGTGCCAAGACAAGCTGAAGGGAAGGGCCATAAACTGATAGTGATTGTCACAGCACAGTGAAAAAAAAGCTTGTGACATTTTCAGAAGATTGGATCATTAGTTAATAAATACCAATGTTTGTCTAAAATCTTTCTGACATGAGAATGTTGTCATTAGAGATGAGCGAAGTATTCAAAAATTCGATTCGACTGATTCGGCGAATTCGTAGAAAAATTTCGATTCGAGTCGAATATATTCGCTGTGAATTTAACTTAAAAAAGGGTGTTTCTAGGCTTCAGAGAGACTTAATATTAGTGCTGAACACTGTACCTTTAATTTAAATGCCCTTGGAGTCTGCTGGGGAAGAGAAATAATACTGTCAGGCAGTATGACATGCAGATGAGTGCCGTCGATCTTAGAATCACCGCACACTTCACTCATTTGGCCAGTCACGGGGCCAAAACCAGAGTGTGGAGCCACAGTGTGGCGGTGGAGGCAGCAGCAATGGGAGGCCATACAGCACCCTATGACAAAAATGGAAACCACCAGCAGTGTGAGGAGACCTGAAAGTGGCACATGGCAGAGTGTGGCGATAGAGACAGCAGCAATGGGAGGCCGTACAGGGACCCATGACACACTCTGGACCTGGCAGCAGCATGAGGAGGCGGTACAGGGGCCCATGGCAGATTACGGGCCTGGCAGCAGCATGAGGAGTCGGTACGGGGGCCCATGGCAGAATACAAGCCTGGCAGCAGCAATGGGAGGCCGTACAGGGACCCATGACACAATCTGGACCTGGCAGCAGCATGGGGAGGCGGTACAGGGGCCCATGACAGATTACGGGCCTGGCAGCAGCATTTGGAGTCGGTACGGGGGCCCATGACACACTCTGGACCTGGCAGCAGCATGAGGAGGCGGTACAGGGGCGCATGACAGATTACGAGCCTGGCAGCAGCAACTTGGACAGGAGGACGTTCAGTTTCTGCACCGTCTGGTGCGTGCTCGCAAACTGTTGTCTCTTGGAAACGGATTCCAAGAAAGACTGCTGACGGAATCCGTGAAGAGGAGTAGCAGGAGAAGGAGCATCTGAACGAGCGGAATATGCCAACAAGCGACAACAGGGGCCCATGACAGATTACGGGCCTGGCAGCAGCATGAGGAGTCGGTACGGGGGCCCATGGCAGATTAGGGGCCTGGCAGCAGCTATGGGAGGCACGTAATCTGCCAGCACCCTATGACAAAAAATGGAACCCACCAGCAGTGTGAGGAGACCTGAAAGTGGCACATGGCAGAGTGTGGCGATGGAGACAGCAGCAATGGGAGGCCGTACAGGGACCCATGAGAGACTCTGGACCTGGCAGCAGCATGAGGAGGCGGTATATAGGGGCCCATGGCAGATTAGGGGCCTGGCAGCAGCTATGGGAGGCCCGTAATCTGCCAGCACCCTATGACAAAAAATGGAATACACCAGCAGTGTGAGGATACCTGAAAGTGGCACATGGCAGAGTGTGGCGATGGAGACAGCAGCAATGGGAGGCCGTACAGGGACCCATGAGAGACTCTGGACTTGGCAGCAGCATGAGGAGGCGGTATAGGGGCCCATGGCAGATTAGGGGCCTGGCAGCAGCTATGGGAGGCCCGTAATCTGCCAGCACCCTATGACAAAAAATGGAACACACCAGCAGTGTGAGGAGACCTGAAAGTGGCACATGTTTGGGGCATGATTCATGGCGGATTTAGTCAGTTGTGTCAGGAACTGGTGGTTTGAAATCCAGACTAATCCACGCCTGATTCATTTTCACAAACGTCAGTCTCTCCACACTTTGGGTGGACAGTCGTGTCCTCCGCGGAGTTGCAATACCTCCTGCCGCACTAAACACGCGCTCCGATGCCACGCTACTGGCCGGGCATGACAGCCTTTCAAGGGCAAATTCAGCTAGTTGGGGCCAAAGGTCAAGTTTCGTTGCCCAGTAGTCAAGGGGATTGTCTACCTCGGTTGGCAGGGTGCTGTCCAAGTAGGCCTAAGCCTGTTGTTTGAGGTCCTGCTCCAGGTCCACCTGATGCTGCTGCTGCTGCTGCGGCTGGTTAGTAGTTTCCTCACTGCGCTGGTGAAGAAAGCTACTCATCATCGACTGCAGACTGAGGCAGCCGCTGCTGGTGGAGCTGCCACTGCTCCTACCACCCCACCCCTCCCCTGCTGCCATGGCAGCGGAACGCGAGCGCACAGGGCCCACAGTGTCTGAGGATGGACGTTGGCGCAGACAGGCAGAGACCAGCTGACTACATAGGTGGTTTTTATAGTACGTTATTTTGGCCTCCCTCTCAGCAGGTGTGAAAAAGGCCACCATTTTTGAACGGTAGCGAGGGTCCAACAAGGTGGACAGCCAAAAGTCATCCCTCTGTCTGATGGTTATTATTCGGCTGTCGCTACGCAAGCAAGCGAGCATGCTATGGGCCATTTGTGCCAAGGAATGCGAGGGACTCCCTGCCTCCATCTCCACAGCATACTGCCACGGTGCGTCTGGGTCCTCTGTCTCCTCCTCCTCCTCCTCTACCAGATGCTCCTGCTCCTCCACTCCTGTCCGCTGAGTGGAAAAACCACCCATTTCACTCAATAATTCCTGAGCACCAATGTCCTCCTCTACCTCCTCCTCTTCTTCCTGTCCTGCCCCCACAGGGGTCATGTGGCGTTGAGATCTGTGCGCCACGTCTACCGCACCCTGACCAGCCATTGTTAACAGCATTTGTTCCAGGACGTGCAACAGAGGAATGACGTCGTTCATCCCATAGTCCTGCCGACTCACGAATAGCGTGGCCTCCTCAAAGGGCCTGAGCAAGCGCAGGTGTCACGCATGAGCTGCCAATGGCTGACATCTAAGTTACACAGGGAGTACCTTTATCCGCTTTTAACATCAGGAAATCGGTGATGGCCTTTCGCTGTTCGTAAAGGCGGTCTAACATATGTAGGGTTGAATTCCACCTTGTTGCAACGTCACAGCATGAGGAGTCGGTACGGGGGCCCATGGCAGATTACGTGCCTGGCAGCAGCAATGGGAGGCCCGTAATCTGCCAGCACCCTATGTCAAAAAATTCAACACACCAGCAGTGTGAGGAGACCTGAAAGTGGCACATGGCAGAGTGTGGCTATGGAGACAGCAGCAATGGGAGGCCGTACAGGGACCCATGACACACTCTGGACTTGGCAGCAGCATGAGGAGGCGGTATAGGGGCCCATGGCAGATTAGGGGCCTGGCAGCAGCAATGGGAGGCCCGTAATCTGCCAGCACCCTATGTCAAAAAATTCTACACACCAGCAGTGTGAGGAGACCTGAAAGTGGCACATGGCAGAGTGTGGCGATGGAGACAGCAGCAATGGGAGGCCGTACAGGGACCCATGAGAGACTCTGGACTTGGCAGCAGCATGAGGAGGCGTACAGGGACCCATGACAGACTCTGGACCTGGCAGCAGCATGAGGAGGCGGTATATAGGGGCCTATGGCAGCTTAGGGGCCTGGCAGCAGCTATGGGAGGCCCATAATCTGCCAGCACCCTATGTCAAAAAATTCTACACACCAGCAGTGTGTGAGGAGACCTGAAAGTGGCACATGGCAGAGTGTGGCGATGGAGACAGCAGCAATGGGAGGCCGTACAGGGACCCATGAGAGACTCTGGACCTGGCAGCAGCATGAGGAGGCGGTATATAGGGGACCATGGCAGATTAGGGGCCTGGCAGCAGCTATGGGAGGCCCATAATCTGCCAGCACCCTATGTCAAAAAATTCAACACACCAGCAGTGTGTGAGGAGACCTCAAAGTGGCACATGTTTGAGGCATGATTCATGGCGGATTTAGTCAGTTGTGTCAGGAACTGGTGGTTTGAAATCCAGACTAATCCACGCCTGATTCATTTTCACAAACGTCAGTCTCTCCACACTTTGGGTGGACAGTCGTGTCCTCCGCGGAGTTACAATACCTCCTGCCGCACTAAACACGCGCTCCGATGCCACGCTACTGGCCGGGCATGACAGCCTTTCAAGGGCAAATTCAGCTAGTTGGGGCCAAAGGTCAAGTTTCGTTGCCCAGTAGTCAAGGGGATTGTCTACCTCGGTTGGCAGGGTGCTGTCCAAGTAGGCCCAAGCCTGTTGTTTGAGGTCCTGCTCCAGGTCCACCTGATGCTGCTGCTGCGGCTGGTTAGTAGTTTCCTCACTGCGCTGGTGAAGAAAGCTACTCATCATCGACTGCAGACTGAGGCAGCCGCTGCTGGTGGAGCTGCCACTGCTCCTACCACCCCACCCCTCCCCTGCTGCCATGGCAGCGGAACGCGAGCGCACAGGGCCCACAGTGTCTGAGGATGGACGTTGGCGCACAAAGGCAGAGACCAACTGACTACATAGGTGGTTTTTATAGTACGTTATTTTGGCCTCCCTCTCAGCAGGTGTGAAAAAGGCCACCATTTTGGAACGGTAGCGAGGGTCCAACAAGGTGGACAGCCAAAAGTCATCCCTCTGTCTGATGGTTATTATTCGGCTGTCGCTACGCAAGCAACCGAGCATGCTATGGGCCATTTGTGCCAAGGAATGCGAGGGACTCCCTGCCTCCATCTCCACAGCATACTGCCACGGTGCGTCTGGGTCCTCTGTCTCCTCCTCCTCCTCCTCTACCAGATGCTCCTGCTCCTCCACTCCTGTCCGCTGAGTGGAAAAACCACCCATTTCACTCAATAATTCCTGAGCACAAATGTCCTCCTCTACCTCCTCCTCTTCTTCCTGTCCTGCCCCCACAGGGGTCATGTGGCGTTGAGATCTGTGCGCCACGTCTACCGCACCCTGACCAGCCATTGTTAACAGCATTTGTTCAAGGACGTGCAACAGAGGAATGACGTCGTTCATCCCATATGCCGACTCACGAATAGCGTGGCCTCCTCAAAGGGCCTGAGCAAGCGGCAGGTGTCACGCATGAGCTGCCAATGGCTGACATCGAAGTTACACAGGGGAGTACCTTTATCCGCTTGTAACATCAGGAAATCGGTGATGGCCTTTCGCTGTTCGTAAAGGCGGTCTAACATGTGTAGGGTTGAATTCCACCTTGTTGCAACGTCGCAGATCAGGCGATGCTGTGGAATTCCGTTCTGCCGCTGCAGCTCAAGGAGGGTGTGCTTTGCGGTGTAGGAATGGCTGAAATGCATGCAAAGTTTACGTGACATTTTAAGGATGTCTTGCAGTGGGATGGTGGATTTTAAGAACCGCTTGACAACCAGATTGAACACGTGAGCCATGCATGGCGCATGGCACAACCTTCCTTGACGCAGAGCAGACACCATGTTCTTTCCGTTGTCGGTCAACATGGTTCCGATTTTCAGTTTGCGCGGAGACAGCCATCTGTCGATTTCTCTGTTCATTACACTCAGAAGTTCCTCCCCTGTGTGACTACGTTCGCCAAGGCATACCAGGTGCAGAACAGCGTGACACTGTTGCGCCCTGCACATGTGATATGCCGGTCGGGTAATGGGACTTGGCACGGGGGTGGCGGCTGAGGACACGGCGGAAGAAGAGGTGGTAGAGGCGGACATCTTTGCCGGACCAAGGACGTGCAAACGTGGAGGCAAAAGCGGCGTGACCTGTCCAAGTTGCTGGTGCGGCTGTGACGGCACCACGTTCACCCAGTGGGCCGTAAATGACATGTACTGTCCCTGACCATAGTTACAGCTCCACACGTCGGCGCTGCCGTGCACTTTGGCAGAGACCGACATGCTCAAAGACTGGCCCACCATGTCTTCTACATGTGAATGCAGGGCTGGCACTGCCTTTTTGGCGAAGAAATGACGGCTTGGCACTCTCCACCGCGGCGCGGCACAAGCCATCATTTCTCTGAAAGGTGCTGAGTCCACCACTTGGAAAGGGAGGGACTGCAGCACCAGCAACTTGGACAGGAGGACGTTCAGCTTTTGCACCGTCGGGTGCGTGCTCGCAAACTGTTGTCTCTTGGAAATGGATTCCAAGAAAGACTGCTGACGGAATCCGTGAAGAGGAGTAGCAGGAGAAGGAGCATCTGAACGAGCGGAAGATGCCAACGAGCGACAACTCCCCTCAGCAGAGGTGTTGGAGCCTTGACTGGCTGATGGAGGGCGATTGACGTCGGGTGACGGAGCAAGTAACAGAGCGGGTGATGGAGCGGGGGCTGGGGCGGGCAGAACCGCCGTATCTTTATCACGGTTTTCCCAGGCCACCAAATGGCGACGCTGCATATGCTGCCGCAACGCTGTAGTCCCAACATGGGCCCCCTGGCCACGCTTGACTTTCTGGCCACATAGTCGACATACGGCTACGTTTACTTCCTCGGGCGGCTTGACGAAAAATTGCCACACCGCCGAGTAGGAAACTTTGCCCCCGATACTCCTCACTGGCTGACTGCTGCTTCCTCCGTGCACACCGGCACCACTACTGGCCGTGGTGGTAGGCTGCAGTGGAGCTGGTGCTCTACTCCGTGGCCGTTTGGCTCCACTGACACTGCTGCGACCCTGCTGCTGTCTCCTGGGCAACCCACCGACTGTTTTGCTCGCTGCCAAGCTGCCACCCTCTTCTCCTGATGATGCGGAAGAAATTGCCTGATGACGACGAGGCTGCCAAGTGCGATCAACCTCCTCATCATCAAGTAGGGTCTCCGCCTCACTACTAGCCCCCTCGGCTGCGTCTGGGTCAGGAGACAGACCTGTCTCTAGACCGGCTACCGAGCCACTCTCCTCGCCACTACTTCTTCGCCTGGCTGCTGAAAAGGCGGATGTCTCCCCCCGTTCCTGACCGCCCTCTGTTAGCTCTTCCTCACTGTACAGTGGGGCTGAGCCCACAGCATGCGATACTTCGCTTGGTGAGGGAACACCAAAGGACAGGGGCAGGTAGAGGACACGTGATTTCAGTGGGCTTGGTCCCGGGCCATGCCAACTAACGGTTGTGTCTGACGTACCCACCGACCGTTGGCTGTAGGTGTCAGAGGTGACCTGGGAAGAGGAAGACGACCGAGCCAACCAATCGACGACGGCAGGGTTGTCGGTGGAGACACGACCGCTGGATGACACCGGGAGCACTGGCCTCTGGCTGCGAATAGTGCTGCCTCGACCCCTTCCTCTGCTGCCACGTCTGCTCGCTCCTAAAACATTGCCTCCTCTGCCACTCCTCTGCATGTTGTCTGACATACTCTTTAATTAAACGATTATGTGTCCCTGAGTAACAATTCTGTGTCCCTGAGTAACAATTCTGTGTCTGTGTGAGTAACAATTCTGTGGCCCTAAGTAACAGTTCTGTGGCCCTCAGTAACAATTCTGTGTCCCTGATTAACGTTTCTGTGGCCCCAAGTAACAGTTCTGTGGCCCTCAGTAACAATTCTGTGTCTGTGCGAGTAACAATTCTGTGTCTGTGCGAGAAACAATTCTGTGGCCCTAAGTAACAGTTCTGTGGCCCTCAGTAACAGTTCTGTTTCCCTGAGTAACAATTCTGTGTCTGTGCGAGTAAGAATTCTGTGTCTGTGCGAGTAACAATTCTGTGGCCCTAAGTAACAGTTCTGTGGCCCTCAATAACAGTTCTGTGGCCCTGAGTAACAATTCTGTGTCTGTGCGAGTAACAATTCTGTGGCCCTAAGTAACAGTTCTGTGGCCCTCAGTAACAATTCTGTGTCCCTGATTAACGTTTCTGTGGCCCCAAGTAACAGTTCTGTGGCCCTCAGTAACAATTCTGTGTCTGTGCGAGTAACAATTCTGTGTCTGTGCGAGTAACAATTCTGTGGCCCTAAGTAACGGTTCTGTGGCCCTCAGTAACAGTTCTGTGTCCCTGTGTAACAATTCTGTGTCTGTGCGAGTAACAATTCTGTGGCCCTAAGTAACAGTTCTGTGGCCCTCAGTAACAGTTCTGTGGCCCTCAGTAACAGTTCTGTGGCCCTCAGTAACAGTTCTGTGTCTGTGCGAGTAACAATTCTGTGTCTGTGCGAGTAACAATTCTGTGGCCCTAAGTAACAGTTCTGTGGCCTTCAGTAACAATTCTGTGTCTGTGCGAGTAACAATTCTGTGTCTGTGCGAGTAACAATTCTGTGGCCCTAAGTAACAATTCTCTGGCACTCAGTAACAATTCTGTCTGTCCCTGAGTAACAATTCTCTGGCACTCAGTAACAATTCTGTCTGTCCCTGAGTAAAAATTCTCTGGCCCTAAGTAAAGTTTCTGTGGCCCTGAGTAACAATTCTCTGGCACTCCGTAACAATTCTGTCTGTCCCTGAGTAACAATTCTCTGGCACTCAGTAACAATTCTGTCTGTCCCTGAGTAAAAATTCTGTGGCCCTAATTAAAGTTTCTGTGGCCCTAAGTAACAATTCTCTGGCACTCAGTAACAATTCTGTCTGTCCCTGAGTAACAATTCTCTGGCACTCCGTAACAATTCTGTCTGTCCCTGAGTAACAATTCTCTGGCACTCCGTAACAATTCTGTCTGTCCCTGAGTAACAATTCTCTGGCACTCAGTAACAATTCTGTCTGTCCCTGAGTAAAAATTCTGTGGCCCCAAGTAAAGTTTCTGTGGCCCTGAGTAACAATTCTCTGGCACTCCGTAACAATTCTGTCTGTCCCTGAGTATGAATTCCGTGGCCCTAACTAGCGTTTCTTTGTCCCTAAGTAACAGTTCTGTGGCCCTGAGTAACAATTCTGTGTCTGTGCGAGTAACAATTCTGTGGCCCTAAGTAACAGTTCTGTGGCCCTCAGTAACAGTTCTGTGTCTGTGCGAGTAACAATTCTGTGTCTGTGCGAGTAACAATTCTGTGGCCCCAAGTAAAGTTTCTGTGGCCCTCAGTAACAGTTCTGTGTCTGTGCGAGTAACAATTCTGTGTCTGTGCGAGTAACAATTCTGTGGCCCTAAGTAAAGTTTCTGTGGCCCTAAGTAACAATTCTCTGGCACTCCGTAACAATTCTGTCTGTCCCTGAGTAACAATTCTCTGGCACTCAGTAACAATTCTGTCTGTCCCTGAGTAAAAATTCTGTGGCCCTAATTAAAGTTTCTGTGGCCCTAAGTAACAATTCTCTGGCACTCAGTAACAATTCTGTCTGTCCCTGAGTAACAATTCTCTGGCACTCAGTAACAATTCTGTCTGTCCCTGAGTAACAATTCTGTGGCCCTAATAACGTTTCTGTGGCCCTAAGTAACAATTCTCTGGCACTGAGTAACAATTCTGTCTGTCCCTGATTATGAATTCTGTGGCCCTAACTAGCGTTTCTTTGTCCCTAAATAACGATTCTGTGGCCCTCATTAACAAGTCTGTGTCCCTGAGTAATGGTTCTCTGTCCCTAAATAACTTTTCTCTGTCCCCAATTATCGTTTCTGTGGCCCTAACTCTGTCCCTGTCCCTAGTACAGAGCGGTCTGCCTCTGTTCAATAACTGCAGGCAAATGAAGAATTCCAAAATGGCCGCTATTTATAGCTCGACCATTACACAGTGCTGGCTGGCTGGCTGCTGATTGGCTGATGCGATCACATGTAGTTGAGGAATGCATTATGGGTCAGCGCGCCTTGTCTGCGCGCCTTCCCAGACATCCCCGCTCCGTCGCCGCACATGTCAGCCGCCATTTTCTGAAAAATTTCGATTCGCGCGTCCGAATTAGGCTATTTTTCGGATTCGGCATGAATCGAAATTTTTCCGATATTCGACTCGAATTCCACTTCGGATACTTCGATTCGCTCATCTCTAGTTGTCATGTGTATATGGTGATTACCCCACTGAATCAGAGTGCGATTTATTTGTGTCCTTAAATAGCAGGTCTTCCCTATTTTGTCTATAGACCCTATTAAATGTTTTATGGAGCAATGTCCTTCAGTAGCCCATGGCTAGAAGTCTATCTTTAAGAGCATTTTCCTGTTTGAAGTGTGCATCACTCAGGCATATGCGCCGTAACCGTAAGTACCAACTATATGGAATACTCCACACCAATGGTTGTGCATGGGCACTATTTGCATAAAGTATGGTGTTCCCGACCATAGCCTTCCTGTATAGTGTGGTGCCAAAAAGGCCATTTGTCTGTTTGAAAATTTAAATATCCAAAAAAGATATTGACTATTGATGACAGCGACTACTGATGATAGTGGAAGATCTAGTGGCTCAGATTTTCCATGAATTTAGAAAGTTCTTGGACTGTATCTGTCCAGAACATGATGACATTATTAATCTAACTGTACCAGAGTAAGATATGTGACCACAATTTGGTATAGGTATCCTCCCAAGAACACCATACGCTCCCTACCCCCCAGGTACAGGTTGGCGTATGATGGGGCACAACATGTCCCCATTGCCCCCCCTCCCCCCCAGTACCTGGAGGTAGTGGGAGCCATCATATGTGAAAACGTTTCTCATGAGCATATGCTCAAGAAGGACCAAAATAAAGCAGCTATATGCCCATGAGGTCTGTGGTCACTCTTTAAGGAAGCTTTCAACTACTAAGATACCACAAGAATGTGGGATGCTACTATAGAGGACCTCAATGTCAATTGCTAAAATTGTGTCTATGGGTACCTCAATGCCATCTAAATGCTTTAAAAAATCAGGGTATCTTGAATGTATGATGGTAAGGCTACCACATGTGGGCATAAATGTCTACCAATCTGCTACCTAGTTCAGTGTAGCACCTAATACCAGATACTATAGGTCTTCCCAGTGGATGAGTTAAATTCTTATGAGTCTTTGGAACTGCACAGAATGTTGGTGTCTGTGGGAATTTGACTATAATAGACTCATATGTGTCCTTACTGATGACCCCGCATTGGTAGGCTTCCAATGCAAGGCAGGAAAATTTATCCCTGAAATTTGAGAGCATATCCTCAGAGATTTCCCTGTACCATTCATGATTTGTAATATTTCTAGACACGTGTCTACAGTAGAGAAAATTATTATTTGATTACCTGCAAATTTCGTACGTATGCCCACTTACAAAGAAATTAAGGGTCTATCATTTTTATCATAGGTGTATTTTAAACGATAGAGACAGTATATCGACAACAAATCCAAAAAAGAAAAATGTTATAAACTGAGTCGCAGTTCAGTGAGTAAAGTAAGTATTTGCTCCCCTACCAACCAACAATAATTCTGGCTCCCACAGACTGGCTATGTGCTCATGTACTACACAGATTAGTCCTGCCAATTTAAGAAAATGCTCCTAATGACAACTCCTTATGTGTATAAAAGACACCTGTCCACAGAATCTCTTTCTTGGGCACCACCATGGGCAAGACCAAAGAGCTGTCAAAGGACATCAGGGACAAGATTGTAGACCTGCACAAGGCTGGAATGGGCTACAAGACCATCAGCAAGAAGCTTGGTGAGAAGGAGACAACTGTTGGAGCGATTATTTGCTAATGGAAGAAATACAAAATAACCATCAATCACCCTTGGTTTGGAGCTCCATGCATTATATTGTCTCATAGGGTAAGGATGATCATGAGAAAAGTGAGGGATCAGCCCAGAACTACACAGGAGGAGCTTGTGAATGATCTCAAGGCAGTTGGGACCACAGTCACCAAACAAAGCATTGGTAACACAATATGCCGCCATGGATTGAAATCCTACAAGGTTCCCCTCCTCAAGAAGGCACATGTACAGTTTCCCAATGAACATCTAAATAATTCAGAGAAGGCTTTGGAGAAAGTGCTGTGGTTTGATGAGACCAAAATTGAGTTCGTCGACTTGCCATGTTTGGAGGAAGAACAATTATGACTATGACCCTAAGAACACCATCCCTACAGTCAAGCATGAAGGTGGAAACATTATGCTTTGGGGCTGTTTCTCTGCTAAAGGTACAGGCTGACTTTGCCACATTGAGGGGCCAATGGATAGGGCCATGTATTGTAAAACCTTGGATGAGAACCTTCATTGAAGATGGGTTGTGGATGGGTCTTCCAGCATGACAATGACCCAAAACATACAGCCAAGGCAACAAAGGAGTGGCTCACGAATAAGCACATTAAGGTCATGGAGTGGCCTAGCCACTCTTCAGACCTTAATCCTATAGACAATGTATGGAGGGAGTTGAAACGTCAAGTTGCCAAGCGACAGCCAAGAAACCTTAAGGATTTAGAGAAGATCTCTAAATAAGAGTGGACCAAAATCCCTCCTGAGATGTGTGCAAACCTGGTAACCAACTACAAGAAACAACCAAGTACTAAGTCATCTTTTGCTTGGGGATCAAAAATTATTTTCCTCAATGTATATTGTTCTGTATCCATAAGCACTACATTACTGCCCTTATCTGAGGGCTTGATGACAATTTCTTTATTCAAACTAAGGGCTTGCAGGGCAGTTATTTGTTCCCTTGACAGGTTACCAACTACAAATTCACAAGTTTTAGTTGCCTTAATTTCTATAAGTACTTGGGTGACGAATGCCGAAATGTTGAGGTTAGTGTGAAGGGGAAGAAATTTATCCGACTTCTTTTTTACTTGGGGGGTTGTGTTATCATGTTTATCTAATAGGTTGGAGGGTTTGGTTAAGGGAAACCACCAGATTATTGTTGTTTGAAACCTCATCATTTTCGTCAAGGAGATCCAAAAAGTCTTTAAGTGCGTGGAAATCCACCATTTTAAAATCTTTCCATATCACCTGTAAAGCTTTATCACTTTTTTTCTTCTTGCATTCTTTATCAAACAAGAACGTGCAGGTCAGTTTGCATGCAAATGGTGTTGACCTACAGACACTGGATAAGCACAGTTGGTCAGCAATAGAGATACAATACTTGAGCTGATACTAGAGGGGTTAATAATTATCTTGTATCCAGTGCTATTTTCTATATTGCAGGCGCCTACTTCCCATATCTGGAGGTATATAATGTTTTATATCAATTTTAACTTACTGTCAATAAAGCATATTTTTTTGTGGAGTATGCTATGTTAACTTTTCATACTGTGCCATTAAAGTCAGTTTGTTTAGGTAGCTGGTAAACATCCAGTATACATTTATTTTTCTTCTTGTATACAGTATACACAAATCCCTATGTGCTGTGAAAAAGTATTTGCCCCCCTTACCAATTTCTTTTTTATTTTTGCATATTTGTCACACTTGAATGATTCAGATCATGAAACGAATTTTAATATTACACAAAGATAAATACAAAATGCAGTTTTAAACGATGAATTCATTTACGTAGGGAAAAAAGCTGTCCAAACCTGCCCGACCCTATGTGAAAAAAGTATTCCATCCCTTCCCCCCCCCCCACCTTCTAAATCATGAATGAACTGTGATGAACCACATTTTTTGGAAAGATTAAATACATTTCATTTTCCACACTCTGGCCTGATTACTGCCAGACGTGTTGAATCAAGAAATCACTTAAATAGAAACTGACAAAGTGAAGCACGCTAAAAGTACTTCACTTTTTCACTAAAATAAAGGAATTGACATGTACCGGTCTGGAAATGGTTACAAAGCCATTTCTAAGGCTTTTGGACTTCAGAGAGAGCCATTATTAAAAAATGGAGAAACTTTGGAACAGTGGCGAACGTTCCCAGGCTGTTCTACCAAAATTACTCTAAGAGTACTAGGACGACTCATCCAGGAGGTCATAAAAGAACAACATCTAAAGAACTGCAGGCCTCACTTGCCTCAGTTTAGGTCAGTGTTCATGATTTAACATTAAGAGAGACTGGGCAAAAATGGCATTCATGGGAAAGTCCCAAGACGAAAGCCACTCCTGACCAAAAAACACAAAAGGCTCGTCTCATCTTGATTATTCCCAAAACATATAGGCAAATATTCTGTGGACTGATGAGACAAAAGTTGAACTTTTTGGAAGGTGTGCATCCCGTTACATCTGGCGTAAAACTAACAGAGTTTCATAAAAAGAGCATCATACCAATAGTCAAACATGGCAATGGTAGTGTATTGGTCTGGGGCTGCTCAGCAGCTTCAAGATCTGGACGTTTTGCCATAATTGATGGAACCATGAACTTTGTGCTCTACCAGAAAATCCTGAAGGAATAAATCAGGACATCCTTTTGTGATCTCAAGCTCAAACACACTTGGGTTGTGCAGCAGGAGGATTAGGGGTAAGTACTTTTTTTTAACATAGAGCCAGGCAGGTTTGGACAGCTTTTTTCCCCTCAAATTAAATCATCATTTTAAAACTGCATTTTGTGTTTATTTGGGTTATGTTTTTGAAATATTAAAATTTGTTTGATGATCTGAATCATTTAGATGTGACAAATAAGCAAAAAAATAAAAAAATTAGGAAAGGGGCAAATACTTTTTCAAAGCACTGTACGCTAGAAAGTCTCCATGATGAAGGGAGGCAATATCTGACTGAATCCATTAAAAAAAAAAAGCCCTGGTTCCCACCAAATTGAGGTATAACGTGCAGTATGTAGTCCAATAATAGCATATAGGAAATCCTAGTAAGAAAGGTAAGATTTAATTACCCCTCACCAACAGTCTGGCTGGATAGAGATGCTGACTTAGAAAAGCAACACTCAGTAGCCGCTGTTAGCCTTCTAGCCACTCACAATATTGGGTCTTCAGAGACTGGGGTCACATGAACTGCTGCAGCTCTGGTCTTAACTCAGCAAGGAATCCCAGGATATACTGGCCCGACCTAATTAGTTTAGTACTGTACTAGCTGGAACAGCCAGGCTCTCACTGCCAAGCAAAGCACATTTACAGAGAAAACACCAGTATACAGAACTGATAAAAATGGTGCTTTATGGCTAACTGAAGAGACTTCCATGAGTTTCAATACCATGCATGAATTTACTAGTAACTGCTGATAATAGAAAAATCTTCCAATTTAAGTGAATAAGCCATTCTTCTGAGAAAACTAAGCATAACTGGCAAGGTGAGGTGAGAGGTTATAGTTTCTAGGGTGTTGGCCTTCAGTCTTCTTTGTAAAGGAGTGCGCTAAATAATATCACAAATAAATAAACACAAAATAATGTCCATAATAATAAAGTCCAACCACCATTCAGAGTGATAATAAATACTGCATAAATAAGCACAATGCCAGGGAGAAACTGTTAAGGAAGAAGTCTCTTTTTTGTATATTACAATGATATGTAACCCAGGTGACCAAGTGCAGGATAGAAGAAGGAAAAGGCTACACGGTCCTGTCCCAACATGTACCATTATCTAGGCTTCCACCACATGTAGGAAGGTGGGACAAACTACTACATGTAGAGTACTTTGTCCCCTGGGGGCAAAGTGCTGTAATAAAAAAATTAGACTTCATCTTTAAAGAATAAATAATTCTTCTACACACAAAGGGTTTACATACTTTGTGCATGAAAGCAATACATGTAGTAACGATTAAATAGATGGACCGAAATTCAGCCAGTTGAGCAGGCACCAGATGAATTTCAATCTATGTGTGGCCGCTCCCACTCAACAGAAGTCAATCAACCAATCAACTTCTGTCATATGGAAATGTTGGAAAATGTCCAAATATAGTACCTCAGTGGGGAGGATTCCTCTATTCACCTCATTTGTATGGATGGAAAAATATGTTCAGTTTTTTTTTTCAATAAATGTATAAGGGGTGCGGAGCTCAAGCAATGATCAACAAAATAAAATGTAATAAAATATAGGTAAGAACTAAATAAAATCCATAAAGTGACTTGTGACAAAGTGCCAACATATAAAGTGACTTCAGTGATATCATATATTCCATCACTGTAAAAGTGACTCCTGGTGATCAATAATGATGAACATAGATAGTCCAAATGTGAGTATGAGAGATCGAAATGTCTCCAGCGATAGGTGCTCCGTTCAAACCAAATGGTGAGGTGACTGGTATATATGATAAGGCTGTGCACTCACCAGATGCACAGTGCGTCTGCGCATGTAGAGACAATGCTCCTGTGGGGGACGCTCCAAGCTCCCATAATAAATTGGTGTGGTCAGGTATTCCTCTTACTGTTCTCCTCAGCTGGCAATGTGGCCATTACTTCCTCCTCACCAGGGCTCTGTGGGTTGTTGATGACTCACAAAGAGCCCAGAAAAGGAGGAGGCCAATAGTGTAATACTGTTTGAGCATTTGCACTTGTTAGTGAAGTAAGAGGCCAGATAGAAGGAGCCCTTTTGACCTATAGCGCTCGCTTTTACCTTTTTTTTCAATAAGCTACTGGTCGAGTGAAAAAACAAAACAAATAATCTTATGCCACCCTACTCTAATGTGAATGAAGCCTTATACATATAATGCCAGTACATGAAGTGAGTAGTGCATAAACAGGAACTAGCCAGGAAATTTGACTGTGCCAGAAGCAAGTATGTACAGATTAGTGATTAGGAGCAGGTGAGGGTCAGTAGAAAGTAATTTATTCTAACAAGAAAACCACTTTATCTAGATGGATCTGTTTAAAGAGCTATTAGCAGTAAGCAACCAGTAAGGCAACACAAAGGGGTTGATTTACTAAAACTGGAGAGTGCAAAAGCTGCTGCAGCTGTGCATGGTAGCCAATCAGCTTCTAACTTCAGCTTGTTCAATTAAACGTTGACAAAATAAACTGGAATCTGATTGGTTCCCGTGCGCAACTGCACCACATATTGCACTCTCCAGCTTTGGTAAATGAACCCTAATATGCATTTGTGACATGTGTTGCAATCTTTTAGGGCCCGTTCACACTGCCTGGACACCTGCCGCACATTAAACTGCTGCAATTTAGTGTGCGTCAGCTGTCCGTTCCAACCGCAGTGAGCCTGTGTAGGGGGTGGGAATTTCAGTGCATCACACGTTTTCCATTTCTATTTGTTGGCTTTGTCTTTATTTGAAGTGTACAAAGCGACCCTTCATTCATGTCACTGTACAGCAGAGCAGTGCACTGCTGCACAGTGACATATGATCCCATCCTGTACGCTGTGATAAAAAACGCAGCATGTCTGCATTTTATCACAGCTCACTGTAGCACAGCTCTGGGCTGAAATGCAATGTGAATATGACACATAGAAAAAATAGTTTTCTGTGTTTCCTAGCATCTGCTAGCATTCTTCCAGTGTGGAAATACTCCATTCACCATGCTATATGTAAAATGGCCCCTAGGGACCCCTATGCATGAAAAGTACCCAGCATGGCAACACGTCAAAACGCAGGAGACCCTTAACCTACCAGCTAAAATGCAGTGCCGCAGTGAGTTTATTTACTAAAGGAGTAGAGACCATTCACTTAGTGAATAAGTTGAAACTGTGTTTACTTGAATCATCCAATCTTGTGCAAAAAAAAAAAAGGTTTTTTTTTTTTTTAATTTCCCCTGCACATGACTGAATATTTACAATGAACACAGCTTCGTCTTATTTATTAAGAACAGTGACTGTTTACTTGGCAAACTGAACATTCACATTTCTCACTGAACGGCCTCTGCTTCTTTAGTAAACAAATCCCATTGATCTATGTGTTTTGACAGAAAACATGCATGGTGCAAGCAAGCCTTTAATAATTTTGTTCAGTCAGGCTAACTGAGAAATTGTTCCTACCCTAACATGAGAACCAGCCATATGAGTACAGTATGGGCAACAATGTACATTGCTTCACAATAAGATGCTGCTATATTCAGTGGATGAAACGTAAAGTAATTGTAAACCTTAAATTTTAAAATAACAAACTTGTTATACCTACCTGTTCTGTGTAATGGTTTTGCATACAGCAGGCCGATTCTTCTCTTCTCGGATCCTATGCTGGCACTCTTGGCTCCGAGCCACTTGCTATGGGGGCACTCATTCAGGCTCACTCTAGAGCTGGCTCTGTGTTCATTGTGGGTCCTGTCCCCTGCTGAGTGACAGCAATGAGAGCCAATGACTCCCACTGCTGTCTCTGAGCCAATGGGAAGAAGACAGCCTCTCCTCTCATGTACATCGCAGGATTAAGATTGGGGGGGTTAAGGTTTTTTACCTTAATGCAGAGAATGCATTAGGGTAAAAAAAACCTTCAGCCTATACAATCACTTTAGGCTAGCTGTATACTAGTTGATTTATGAATGAATATTCATACATATATTCATACAAGCATTTGTATGAACATTTTTTGTACATTCGATGACTGGACAAATGTTGTTTGAAAGTACTTGTGGCTAAATGGTTAGCACTTCTACCTGGCAGTAATAGGGTTGTTGGTTCGAATCCCAACCACAGCACCACCTGCCTGGAATATGCATGTTCTCCCTGTACTTGTGCGAGTTTCCCCCAGGTACTGCTGTTTCCTCCCACACTCCAAAGACATGCTGGTAGGTTAATTGGATCCTGTCTAAATTGGCCCTCATTATGTTTAGGTATGAATGTAAGTTAGGGACCTTAGATTCCACACCCATTGAGGGTTAGGGACTGATGTGAATGTTCAATATATATGTAAAGCGCTGAGTAAATTGATGGTGCTCTATAAATAAATAAGTACTTCAAAATTTCATTTGCTTTAAACATTCATTTTTGGAATGAATTTAATGTGAACACTACATATACTGTTAGAAATGTGTTTGAGAAAATACTAATTTTCTTTACACTGTGGTCAAAAATAAATGTCGATTTGACCCCACTAACCATTAAAAATGTGAACAAATGTTCTAAGAACAAAAAATCTCAAAATTAAATTCTACTAATGTATAGCCAGCTTAACCACTTGAAGACCACCCTATAGCTGTTTTACTGCTACATGGTGGCTCCCTTGAGCTATAGGGGGCGCGCGCACCGCCGCTGACTCAGTTCTTACGTGAACACTCACAGCAGAAGCCGATTTGCGAGTCCCAGTGAACGGATGTGCGCCTGCACCTGCCGTTTGTCGGGCAGGAGAAAGAACAGAGCTCTGCCTATGTAAACAAGGCAGGGCTCTATGCTGACAGGTGGGGAAGTGAAGGATCGTGTATCCCTGAAAAGCTGGGAACATGATCCTTCACTTCCCCTAGTAAAAGCACCACCTAGTGTAATCCAAGCATATAGTTAGGCACACATTTAACCCTTTGATTGCCCTAAATGTTAACCCTTTCCCAACCAGTGTCATTAGTACAGTGATCAGTGCATATATGTAGCTATAAGTCGGTGATCACCACCATTACTAGTATAAAAAAATAAATACATTTAAAAAAGTTCCAGTATATGTCCTATAGTTTTTAGATGCTATAACTTTTGCGCAAACTAATCAATATACACTTTTACTAAAAATATGTAGCAGAATGCATTTCAGTCTAAATTTATGAAGAAATTTGATTTTTAACATTTTTTTATTGGATATGTTTTATAGTAGAAAATAAAAAATATTGGTTTCTTTATCAAAATTGTCAGTCTTTTTTTTGTTTATAACGCAAAAATTAAACACCGCAGAGGTGATCAAATACCACCAAAAGAAAGGTCTATTTGTGGTAAAAAAGGACATAAATTTCATTTATGTACAGTGTTGCATGACCGTGCAATTGTCAGTTAAAGTAATGCAGTACCGCATCGCAAACAAATGGCCTGGTTGGGAAGGGGGGGTGGTAAATCGTCCAGAGGGCAAGTGGTTAAGTGCTCTTTCACTTACTGCACTTCAGCCTTTTGAGAAGCTGTGAGGTCTGATCTCTTGATATGGAGCACATTTGCACAACACGAACAGGATCCCAGAATGTATTTTGTAAGAACAGAAATGCAAATACTACTATGGCAGATGTTCAACATCACAGCAATAGCATAAACATAACAGAGGCCAAACAAGTGGAGAAATGCTATCTGAGACAAAAATGTAAATAAAATTGATACATACACTTATTACAGATGTCGTTTTGAAATAAAAATTCTTGTCTATCAAGGAAAGTATTTCCCAAAAGATAGTCATCAAAGAGGTTCCTGTCTTGCTTGTTTTGTGTACAGGAACTACATATCTTAGTGACACATATTATAGTCAACTTATTGAGACATACAGGAACCTATTTCTTATAAAGGTTATAGTAATCATTGTGTAATGGTACAAGAATAATCCTTTGTCCACTAAATAAACCATCTGCACATCCACAACAAAAGTAAGTACATTTAAGCACCATCACCCTCACCTTTGTTCCTTATCTTGGGCAACCCTGATTTCCTCCTGGGGTTACAGGACAAACTTTCACCATATAAAGCAAGAAAACATATGGTGTGCTAAACACTTACTACAACAATCCAACTTGTCCCCCGCCCAACTTGCAACGGATCCAACGTTATCCTCAGGCCCTCTGCAGATACCACAACTCACACATTTTTTACGCTCACCACCTACTCCAGATAAATTCTCTCATACAATAACTCCATTCGTACATGCAGGCCAAGAGGAAGGTCCAATCAGCCATTCCCTTTTCATGACCTACAAATCACTTGGATCACTGGGAACAGGAGTTGGGAGTTGTTTATCATGTCACTCCGATCAACTATATGTAATAAATATCAGGAATCAGATTCTATGACAGTGACACGCTATTATCAAACACCCACTCTCTTACAATCCATCTATCCTCCTGGCTACCTGTTGAAGGTGCAGGCAAGGTAGAGGAGATATGTTACATATCTTTGGTCCTGTCCACTCCTTGTAACTTTTTGGCCACAAGTTCATGAAATCTCCTACAAGTTTCCAGATGTCCACTCCCTAAACACCTCAATTCTTTCTGTTAAGCAAAAGGATGTGTGCCGGACCACCTGGCACCCCGCCTGGGTGCTTCTGTCAGAGAATTGCTTCCTCGCTGCTGGGACATAGGCACAAGGTATTAAAGTCGGGTATTGCATCCAAGAACTAGACGACACTAGCTTAGGTACAACTGGAACTCCAATGAACAGAAAGACAGGTTTTTTATACACTTCAAAAATAGGGGCAGTCCCCACATGAACAATAAAACCATATATTACACATTGGGATAAACATCCCACTCTGATTAGTTAACAAGGTAACAAGACTAATCCCATCATGTAGGAACCTCCAGGAGGACAAGCCAACAGACAAACAATAGGTGACTCAATTAACAATTGGACAAAGACACAACAGTAAATAACACCTCAATAAACAGATTACAGCAAGAGACCTCAGCATCAGGTTGATTTGAGCTGATTATATTAACATCTGCTCTGAGTCTCTGAGCCTAGGGGGGGGGGGGGTTGAAGCAATCATTACTGGTTTGGGCACAGACACCAAATCTGTATCCTGGTCCTCCAGTTCTCAGAGTCTGTGTGTTTAAGGGAGAAATGGACTTGAATCCAAAGTATAACTACTTCAAAGGTCCCCCTTAGACACAAACCTACCAAAGAATAGAGCCCTCTCAGATGCCAGGACCCATAATCAGTAGGCAAGAGGCTAGTCTGCAGTCCTCACCAAAAGTCCCTGTCCCGGTTAGGTCTGTCACAGGATGGATCCCATTAAGGCACACATCTATGCAGACCCACTGGTATTGAAATGAATGGCAGTCTCAGCCTGGGCTCCCGCCAGGACATGCCCCAACACGTTTCACGCTGCTTCCTTAGAGCTTAATCATGGGGATCCCAATTTATTTCAATACATATGGGTATGCATAGATGTGTGGCTTCATGGGATCCATCCTTTTCTTAACAGTTGTTTGAAACTGAGACAAAATCCTTCCCTGGCCTGCACTCACAGTGGTGGGCACAGGATTGCTTTCTCCAGTAGCCTGAGCGGCACACATTTTAAATTATCCATTCACCTGAATTCTACTTTTACTCTTCTTTATCCTACATCATAATTCTATTCCAACAGTTGCCTACAAAAATTATAAATTACACCACCTGGTCAATGCAGCAAGTTCCTGCATACCAGCCCTGTGGAAAACTTCACAACCTCCAACAATCCAACAGTGGGTTTAACAGGTGGAAAATATCAGACTGATGGACAGTCTTACCAGCTCCTTGAGAAATACACACACAATACCTTAGTTTTATTGGATAGAACTCACCTACACAGACAATTTCAAACAACTGCTGGTTACCTAAACAAGAGTTTGCCTTGTGCCTCCAGCCAGTTTTCAACCAGAACTACGTTTATCTAGTGAGTCAAGCCCTTAAATCGCTGAGGAAGAGAGTTTTCTCCTCTTCCCCCCTGCTTTCCTGCCCAGGTCACCTTACCCCTCCCTATCCCCTCTCATTTCCTTTTCTCCCTCCTACCCTTTCATCACCTAACTCTCTACATGTTATTATAAGTCCACAATTGAAAGGTCCAAAACTGACACTCCCTACTCACGTGGGGCTCTTCTGTGCTCCCCTCGAAAGGTACAGCCATTGTAACCACGGGACCTCAGTGGCACCCTTTTAGTGCAGCAGCCCATATAATTCACAAGAAGTAGAATTCCACCCTCCTCATAAAGGGGCTTCTGGACTTCCAACCTACCAGCCTACTACTTTGTTAATTGTATCCCTGAAGTTCAAATATACCTTAATTCACTAAGTTTTCAAGAAAATGTGAACCTTTGTATCTTGGCATTGGTTGTTTCAAATTGAAAAGGACAACGTTAACTATTACTCCATGTGCCTTCCCTAATTAATCCTAGTCTGTACTCTCTCTCTTGTTATGTATACTAAAAAATCTATAAAGAATGCAGCAAAAAAAAAAAAAACTAAGGGAATCTAGAGAGTGAAACATAGAAAAAAGTCAAAATCTTCTAGCATGATTTAACCTTTAATGAGCTTTACTTCTTAAAACCAATGAAGCTGGATTAAAAGAACTTTGAGCAGTGCTTTTACAGGTGAGAAGGCTGGAGAGCAGATTTTTGGAAATTGATGAACATACCACAAGCCTGGAGCATCTAATTTGTCCTGTGGACATTTTTAGATAGCTGTAAGGGAAATGAGTTCTACAGAAGTAATAATAGTGAACCCACTCCAAGCTAATTTCTAAAACAGACTAATCTCTCATCATAATTGTGGAAAAATCCAGTTAAGGTAAATAAGCTGAACATTCATAAAAATGAAAATATGGTATTCATCTAATACCTCATAAAGTACCGTGCTATGGTTAGCCCAAACAACTTAGTCATTATATATATATTTTTATGTCATTTGCACTATGGAAATGGCCAGGGAAATGACACAGAGTTTGCATGTCTGCTGGCTGCAGGGCTACAGAGCATTTTTGAGTGGAGAAAACTGGTTTTGCAGCTTTCTCCAGATCTTGGTATTCTGGATGGGGCTCTGTAGTTTGGAGATTCCTAAGAGTTTTGGGTGGGACAGAATCTCCAACCCAGTGTCTGGGTGTTGTGGGCAACCAGCAAGGTGTGTGTGCAGGTGCACACAGCCTTTATAGCAGTGAGCTGGTGAGAAGAGTAGGTGGTGGGGGTTAAAGTTTGAGCTGTTTGAAGAAAGAACCCTGTCAGGACAGTTGTGAGTTCCTGGCGGAGATTAAAACCCTTGTGAGGGGGGATTCTGGATCCAAGGACTGGAAAAAATGGCCAGCTCTGAGAGTCTGGGAGACCAAGAGAGGGTCTGGGGAACTGAGGAAGTTGTGGAGGCCAGTAAGTCCAGGGGGACTGGAGAGAATCCAGAAGTCTCTGGTGGGTGCAAGCTAGAGATACTGGGAAAACCCTGTCCAGAGGTCAGGTGGGTCTGAACAGCAAAGTCATGTCACCTATGTTATATATAGAGCCTGAATAGCAAGTGGTCTGGGAGACCAAAACAAGAGGTACTGCTGACCAGAGAGTCAGGTGGTTTGGTATTTTTCATTTATGTTTGCTGGATGAAGTTGAAACCCCTGCGTGGGAATCCTGGATGGACTTCTGCTTTGTTTTCTCCCTTTTAATAAAAGTGGGATACCAGGCCCTTAACTATAA
The DNA here is from genome assembly GCF_062004578.1 of Staurois parvus. Classification (NCBI taxonomy): domain Eukaryota; kingdom Metazoa; phylum Chordata; class Amphibia; order Anura; family Ranidae; genus Staurois; species Staurois parvus. The sequence continues at coordinate 603,108 of NW_028318715.1, read as the reverse complement.
TGCCTGTGTGACATGGACTCGCTGTACAAAAACTGCATCTATCACGAAGCTAAAACATTCCATATATATATATATATATATATATATATATATATATATATACTTAAGTGTTATAAAGCACAACACAAATACTGTATCTTTATGTAACGTAAACACAAGGTCCAGATGTATACAAGTGTTCCAAAGTCAATTTGTGTCCGTGAACACACACCCAAAGGTAACTCAAGACAATGCCTCCTGTGAATCTTCAAGAAGACCACCACCAATCTCCAGAGATCCCCTTCACCAAATAATAAAACCTGTCCTCGCCAATACATCATGCTCGTCTTTCTCAAGATACGCAAACCAGCTTAAACAGCCCTGGGAACTAATCTCCCTCTGACTGCTCAGGATTCCAAGGAGGATGGGCTGCCACCTGGTGCCCCTTCCACCAAGGGCTGTCCACTGGTACTCCATTTCCTGGGCTGATGATATTTGCTCAGTTTTGCTTGAGAGAAACCTTGCTAATACAGTGATGGCTCAAACAGAGATCACAAGCTCCATGTGGCATAGTAATGTCACGTGCAGCATGCGATCTCTGTTTGAGACATCATCCGGATCTCCTGAGCTGGCAGAGGGTGTAGTGATTCTTATAGTTTCACTGTGTCACTTGTTTGTACCTCTCAGGGATTACAAGAGGCTTAAATCAAGGCAAGTTCAGGCCCTGTAGTATTAATTTCCTGCAGATGTGTGCATGTTTTAGCACTAACTAGACAACATAGTTTTATTGTGAATTGCGTTTTATTGTGAATTGCGTTGTATTAGCCATCTACTGTAACAATCCTTCTCCTACTTTTAAAAGTGAGGGCATCCCTTCATTGGAAAGATGGCTTTGCGGAAGACTTGTTGGGCTTTGCGGTCCAAGTCTTCTTGTACCAAAAGGGAGGGTTGAAATTATGGTTTTGAAGCTGAAGCCTGGGCAGAGCAGTTGGGCTCCTCCTTTTCTCCTTGTGCCACCAAAGGAAGGTGCTTCCTATGGTGGCCAAGTGCAGGCTCGCTTTCAAGCACGCTCTGAGTGTCCACAGATATATTCCGCTCCCTCCTCACTGAAACTGACATTAGCAAGAGCCAATTGCTCCTGCTGCTCTCAACTAAGCTTCTGAGAGTGGAGAGAGAGCGGGGAGAAAGGACAGAAGACCTGCAGACGAGCACATCTCTGGATAGATACAGACTTCAGGTAAGTTTTTATGAGGGGGAGGGAGAGAGACAGGCACTGAAAGGTTTTTACCTTAATGCATGGAATACATTCAGGTAAAAAAAACCTTATGACTTTACAACCACTTTACCCACCTCAGTACTGGACACTTTTACCTCCCCAAGCCAATTTTCAGAACTGTCTCAATCTGAATGGCAATAACTCAGGCATTCAACATTGTACCCAAATGACATTTTTATCATTTTTCTGAGACAGATACAGTTTTCTTTTAGTGGTATTTAACCACTTCCATACTGGGCACTTTTACCCCCTTTCTGCCCAAGCCAATTTTTAGCGTTCAGCACTGTGACACTTTGAATGACAATTACTCAGTCATGCAACACTGAACAAAAAAACTAAATTTGTAGCAATTTTTGAGATAGACAGAGCTTACTTTTGGTGGTATTTAGTCACTACTGTGTTTTTCATTTTTTTGTGATATAAGCAAAAACATACTGAACATTTTGAAAAAAAAAACAAAACACGTTTTTCTTAGTTTCAATTTTAGCATTTTGCAAATAAGTAGTTTTTCTTCATAAATTTAGGCCAACATATCTTTGGTAAAAAAAAATAACCCCATATGTGATGAAAAAAAAAAAAAAAAAGTAAAAAAAAAAGTTGTTTTTTTTTAATTGTAATTAAAGTTACAACCAAGCACATAACATCCCCTCAAAAATATGTAAAGGCTCCTCCCCCACCCCCACATATACACACGTACAAACGTAAAAGCACACGCTGGGGCACCTACATATGAAAACGTTCATTGCAATACATGTTACATATCACCACACGTGCCAGAATGATAGCAATCATTCTAGCATGAGACATCCTCCATAACACTGTACTGATAACCTATAAGGGGCTTTAAAAGTTTCACCTATAGAAAATGTAGAGTACTGAAGTTTGTCACCATTTCACGAGTGCACAAAAATTTAAGGCTTGACATGTTGGATATCTACAGTATTTACTCGGTGCAATCTCATCCTTTATATTTTACATTAAAAAATAAGGTAATTTATTACTTTTTTGTGCCCTAAAATTAACTTGTGCATTTTTTACTGAAATTTTGTGGTAATACTATCGTACGACATAAATTGCAACTACCACTTTATTCTCTAAGGTGTCTGCTTTCAGAAAACATATCGGCTCTGTCAGCGAAAGGGATAAAGGATAAGCCAGACACTCCCCTTTCCTGAGGAGCACCCAATCGGTGCTCATTACAGTGCAAGGTTTTTCTCCTCCCTGCTAGTCCCCGGGTGCGGTGCTGGAGACAGGCGTGGAGGGGAGGAGGAGATAAACAGCGCAATGTTAAAAATATTAAACGTTTAAGTCGCCATAGGGCCCCTTTTGTTTTTAAAAGCCATTCATTGCTAGACAGCCATTCAGCCAGACATTCCTAAAAGCACCTCAGATTTAAATACGATTTTGGTAAAATGTATTTATTTTTTTATCTGGACAAGTAGATTGTCATGAGAGACAAATAGATTAAAACCCCATCTTAGAGCCTGAACAAACAGTTTTTTAAAAAATTTCAACACCCCTGTATATATTTGAAAACTGATCATTCCTGATGTACCGACGGCTTATCTCATTTCCCGAGGCTCTATAATACCAGGACAATGCAAATACCCCCCAAAAGACCCTTTTTGGAAAGTAGACAGTACAAGGTATTTAGTAAGAGGCATGGTGAGTTTTCTGAAGTTGTAATTTGTTGTCACAATTTTTTGGAAAATGAAGAACTTAAATCATATTTTGTTTTTCACAAAGCTGCCATTTTAACATGTTATTTCTCACACATAGCATAGGCATGCTTAAAATTACACCAGGGCTTGACAAATTTGCTTTGAATCTAGAAGCCAGCTATAAAAGTTGACAGCCAATTTTTTTATAGCGTAACATGGCTTGTCAGCGCCCGGGGCAAGGCAACTTTTGGACGACAAGCTTCACTCAGTGCGATTTGCTGCACGACACTCACGGCAAACAATGGCACCTGAACCTGGGTTTTGTGATCAGAGCGATTCTGCCGCAATACCAAAACACCCAGCTGTGACGGGAGCTGCCCTGGTTCACTTATGCAATTCTGGATAAGTTTTCAAACTCGCAATTCGCAAGTGATAGAGTGAGTGGTATGCGGAGATAAGTGTTCACATAGGATTGCTATTGACAGGAGTTTGAAGTCAACAGGAGGCGTTTTTGCATAGACATCAATGGGAGGCTGTTTTTGTATTGAAATCAATAGGAGGCATTTTTGCGTTTAAGTCAATGGGACACAATTCTGAAGTCAATAGGATGTGATTTTGCGTTGAAGTCGATGAGACGAGACTTTGCATTGAAGTCAATAGGAAGCACTGTATGAACCTGGGCACCAGGACACAATTTCTAGTCACCATGGCGACCTGGTGCCTGGTATTTGTCGAGCCCTAAATTACACCCTATCGTGACAGTCCAAGATATTTTCTGAAAGACATGGTGAGTCTTTTGAAATTGTCATTTTTCGTTACAAGCTTTTGAAAAATGCAAGAAAGAAAATAAAAATGTACTTTATATTTTAAGGTCTTTCTAACACACATCATAGGTATACTTTGAATTACACACCAAAATCCAAGGAAGCACCTTCAGGCATCCAAGGGGTAAAAAGTATGCATTTAGTTTCCTGACTATCCATGACATTTTGTAAGCCCTGGAGCACCAGGACAGTACAGTAGAAACACCCACGTAATGACCACATTTTGGATAGTAGAATTACACCCCAAAACACATTCTGCTACTTCTCCTGGTCTGGACTGATTATGTACTGGACATTGTATCTTGTGTACCACACAAGTCAACCAATTGCGTCAAAACCAATGTGCTGTAATAGTCAATTCTATGCGAGTGGGCCCCAAGGGTTGCGCGTGGCACATGCTCTCTCTGCCATTCACAACACTCATATTACTACTCTGGCACATTGCACTGCATTCTACGAATGAAGAGCAGTTGAATGACAATATCATCTGCAGAGTCACAGAATGCGATGATTTGTGGGAGTGTAGTAATACAAACAATAATAATGGTTGAAGGGGCAGAAGGGGACAGGCAATCAGCACAACTTTTCTCAGCAGCAGAAGCTGCTGTAAACCATCTGCTTCTGTGATTTAACCACTTCAAATCCGGACACTTTCACCCTCTTCCAGTCCAGGCCAATTTTCAGCACTATCACACTTTGAGTTACAATTATGTAACACTGTACCCATATGAAACGTGTATCCTTTTTTTGAGACAGATAGAGCTTTCTTTTGGTGGTATTTGATCACCACTGGGTTATTTTTTGCTAAAGAAATGACAATATACAGAAAATTTTGAAAAAAAAAAAATATTTTTTTGCTTTGTTTGTGTTATAAAATTTTGCCAATAAATAAATTTTCTTCATACATTTAGGTCAAAATGTATTCTGCTACATTTTAGGGATAAAAATAACCCAACAAAGTTTATATTATTTAGTCTGTGTGAAAGCTATAGAGTCTACAAGCTATGGGATATATATTTGAAAATTGATTGAGATCCTAAAATGCCGTATGCTGGTATAGCATATGGCAGTGATCAGGACGCTGGTATGGGGTATGTCAGTGATCAGGACAATAGCATGAGGTATGGCGGTGATTAGGACGCTGGTATGGCAGTAGCCAGGATGCTGTTATAGGGTATGGGAGTGATCAGGATGCTGGTATGGGGTATGGCTGTGATCAGGATGCTGGTATAGGGTATGGTGGTGATCAGAACGCTGGAATGGAGTATGGCGGTGATCAGAACGCTGGTATGGAGTATGGCGGTGATCAGAACCCTGGCATGGGGTATGTCTGCTACACACTCACGCACTGCAGGATCGCTTCTCTCTGTTCTCAAATTAAGAGCAAAGCAATCTTTACTTTCAGTTTCATTGTTTACTATGTGAGTGCTGTGATTGGTCACAGCAGTCACATGGCAAAACACCACATGATCGCCCGGACACAGCAGATCACATTACAGGGATGCACATTCTGTGAGCCGTGCAGGAACCATCAATGCGGGTTGACATACAGGAACGTTAGCCCGCATAAGTGCTGCTTCCCGTCCGCCGTCTATGTACAAGAGGCGGATGGGAAGAGGTTAAAAATGCATTGCCAACCACAGTTGAAAACTTTAGCATGCTTCAAACTGATTTCACCACTTGTGGTAACGAACTATGTTATAATGTACTATGTAACTTGGACATACATGGGTCAGTTTTTATTCAACCAGCGGGTTGAACAAAAAAAAAAAAACCCAACTCCCCCATTCACATATTCAAGGTCAATGCGGGAATCCTCTCGGCTGTGTCATTGTAGTCTGACAGTGGGATTCCCCCATTGTCAGAATACAATGATCAGTGCTGCAGCCAATAGCCAGCAAGCACTGATCCAATGAAAATTTTCCAGCAGAACCATTCATGAGTTGTTGATTGATAGACCAACTTCTCATAAAAACGAATGGCTATAGATGGATACAAATTTGTATGGCCAGCTTAAGTATTGATTATAAAAGTTAATTATAAAATTCTGCTTTTCAACACACTTATGGGACACAGTTTACATCCTTCTAAATTTTGCATCCATCTTCTGCACCTATCTGCTCCAGCTAATTGCCAACAAACATACAACCTAGTGTGTTTCATGATTCAGACACTGTTCACTGTATGAGAGTAATGCAGCCTTAATGCTCAAATGAAGGTTAGACAACCGAGAACCACGCAAGAAAAAAAACATTCATACCCAGAAACACTAAATAGCCTCCCAAAACTGGCTAGAGTGGATGCTATTATATTCAGGCTAAAGGTAAACTGTGGGGTTTAGCTACTAAAGCTGGAGAGCGCAAAATCAGGTTCACTTCTGCATACAAACCAATCAGCTTCTAACCTCATCTTGTTCGATTAAACTTTGGTAATAAAACTTGGAAGCTGATTGGTTTCTATGCAGACGTGAGCCTGATTTTGCACTCTTTCCAGCTTTAGTAAATAAACACCTGTATGTGCAGTCTGTCTGTCACATAACTGGAATGTTTTCTATACAGCGTTAGTAGTTCACAGGTTATTTGTATTTCTTACTTTATTTATTACATCTCTATATCACACACACTTACCAAAACGTCTACAGAACACTCCAAAGGTTGCACTTTCTTCCGCAACTCGAAGGTCAGCCAGAAGAGACAACTCAAGACCCCCTGCTACAGCGTAACCACTCACAGCAGCAATTACTGGTTTAGAAAATTGCATTCTGCTAGGCCCCTGGAAAGAAAAGCATCAACACTCACATGTTCATATTTAGGCTAAACAATAAAGCAGAAACCAAAAGTTCTAATTGACTAATTTTTCAGAACAACATATTTAAGTAGTCCTGCATACCATGGGTCCAGGTCCCTTGGTGACATTTGGCTCTAACTGCAGAGAGTTAGCGTTGTGAGCTACTTCCTTCAGATCATAACCAGCACAGAAATTTCCACCTGTGGAATATAATAATGAAAGTTATATCAGTCACTGACAGGTGCTATTTTGTGGCACAAGAGAACCTTATAGATTTTTGTTTACCCATCACTGCAAAACTTCATCTCCAGCTCCAGATAATTTCATCATTTGATCCACAGAAATGGTACTAAAACACAGGCAAGCACATCAGTGTGCATAGAGATGAACACATATGCAATGTTCCAGGCTAGCACCCTTTTGGCACAGGAGCAGGATGAAAGCTGATCTTCAAAGAATCCTTGACATAAACATGTGAGAATGTTTTTTTTAATGGCTTTCAATCATGTTCTTGCTATTGACATTTTTCACACGAACCTAAAATTTGTTTTACATCTCCGTCAGCTCAACCTTGAAAAGGTAATATGGAGAAATTGCCCCAGTGTGATAACAGATTTTCATGAAGCCTTATGCAATTGTTCAATGTGGCTTCAAGGCTAAGTTCACCTTTTTTTTTTCTAAAATCCAGCTCTCCTATGTCCCAATAATCTACCTCAGTTGCAAAAAAATATAGAATGTTTTTTCACTTCCTGATATATAGATTTAGGATGGAGGAGCCAGTATGACAAGGAAGCAGATAATGAACCGAACTCAATAGTACACACATCCTGCACTGACCTCAATAGTACACTCATCCTGCACTGACCTCAATAGTACACTCATCCTGCACTGACCTCAATAGTACACACATCCTGCACTGACCCCAATAGTACACTCATCCTGCACTGACCTCAATAGTACACACATCCTGCACTGACCTCAATAGTACACTCATCCTGCACTGACCTCAATAGTACACTCATCCTGCACTGACCTCAATAGTACACACATCCTGCACTGACCTCAATAGTACACACATCCTGCACTGACCTCAATAGTACACACATCCTGCACTGACCCCAATAGTACACACATCCTGCACTGACCCCAATAGTACACTCATCCTGCACTGACCCCAATAGTACACACATCCTGCACTGACCTCAATAGTACACTCATCCTGCACTGACCTCAATAGTACACACATCCTGCACTGACCTCAATAGTACACTCATCCTGCACTGACCTCAATAGTACACACATCCTGCACTGACCTCAATAGTACACACATCCTGCACTGACCCCAATAGTACACTCATCCTGCACTGACCTCAATAGTACACACATCCTGCACTGACCTCAATAGTACACACATCCTGCACGGACCTCAATAGTACACACATCCTGCACTGACCTCAATAGTACACACATCCTGCACTGACCTCAATAGTACACACATCCTGCACGGACCTCAATAGTACACACATCCTGCACTGACCTCAATAGTACACTCATCCTGCACTGACCTCAATAGTACACACATCCTGCACTGACCTCAATAGTACACACATCCTGCACTGACCTCAATAGTACACACATCCTGCACTGACCTCAACAGTACACTCATCCTTCACTGACCTCAATAGTACACTCATCCTGCACGGACCTCAATAGTACACACATCCTGCACTGATGTTGATAGTACACACATCCTGCACTGACCTTGATAGTACACTCATCCTGCACTGACCTCAATAGTACACACATCCTGCACTGACTTCGAGAGTATACTCATCCTGCACTGACCTCAATAGTACACACATCCTGCACTGACCTCAATAGTACACTTATCCTGCACTGACCTCAATAGTACACTTATCCTGCACTGACCTCAATAGTACACTTATCCTGCACTGACCTCAATAGTACACTTATCCTGCACTGACATCAATAGTACACTCAACCTGCACTGACCTCAATAGTACACACATCCTGCACTGACCTTATTAGCACACACCCTTCACCTATCAACTATTTTTTCACAACATCACCAGGATCTCTCCACACGTGCATCTTCCTGGCTACCCAAGCATCTCTACAGATGGGCTCAGGGCTGCATGCTAAACTACCTGGGACTGCATTCAGCCCACAGGACATCCCTGATGTAGTGCAAGGGCCTGCTTGATTGGATAGAGAGTGATTAGATAGATGGTGTGTCCTATTATATAGTTTTGGTAAATCTAAAGGAGATCGTACAGAGATTGTACAATCAGATTGTATAGTGTATGGCCACATTTCTACACCTAAAATTACTTAGTTGCACTTTCAGTGTCATTATTGTTAACAGCACACCAAAACACAGAAGCAAACACACAGTATGCCATATGAAAAAAAACAGGTGACAAATGCAGAAAAACATGGAGTAAAAAACGTGCAACTCGCACCATGCCAAAATGTCGCATGAGCTACTTTGCCACATGTAGTGCAGCCCATTGAAATCAATGGGCTTCCCTGTGTGTTTCCGGAAAAACAAGCTAAAAAACATGCACTCCTACTACTCTAAGTGTGAATGGGGCCTGAAAGTGAAATTTGGTTTGTCTACACAAGAACAATGAGGCTCCTTTCACTTCTATGTGTTTCAGATAATGTGTGCTTTGCCATGAGTTTCAGGAAAGCTGCAAATGTGCATCAGGTTTGTGTTGTCATTACATAGTAAAGGCACCCAAGGTGCGGCAAACACACCAAAATCTGTGGTAACAAACCATGCTCCACTCCAAAAAAAGTTCTGGAGCTGGGGCGACTGTTGTATGTAGGGCAGCCCATTCAAGTGAATGCAAGATGAGTGAAAATGCTCCAAAACACCCAAAACAAACACATGCAGGAATGTGAGTTTTCACCATGTGGAGATGCGAACGGTGCCTGACAGCTGAGTGACTCCATCTACTCCCTCCTATGCACTTATATAAAGATGGAAATATAGTATGCAATCTGATTGTTCAATCTCTGTACAATTTCCTTTAGATTTACCAGAACTATGGAATAGTTGAACATACCCGAACAATCTATTCCATTTGTATCAAATCAGACCGGCCCTTGTACTACATACCAAAACAAATGGAAACCTCTGCACTAACCCAAATGTGTATCAAAAACCCATATATTATGTTGCAGTTCTTCACTGTTGTGCGTTCAAACACCAATAGAAATCAAATGTAGAAAAAAAATGCAGCACAAGTAAATATGTATAATTCACTAAAAATGTGCAAAGAAAATAAGAATAAAAAATGGCAAACACATTGTGACAGACCGAACCGGGACTGAGGCTTTTGGAGGGGACTAGGAACCAGCCTTCTACCCACTTATGGCTCTTGGAGAGAGCAGATAATTTGCTAATGATGGGCAACAAGGTATTGAACGCTTAGAGAGAGGCTTGGACTGATTCTCTGCATAAAGACAATACAACTTGCCTGCTGGAGTGGATGGAAAGGTGTTATATTAATCTTGTACAGGTTAACGGTTAGAGAAAATATGGGGGCCCTAATGCGGACTCGGTTGGAGAAGCTCCTCCACTTGGGACAGAAATATTTATCAACAATCTCATTCAAGAAATCTATGAAGATAAATTAATTCCACATTTCCGACAGTTGGAATATTGTATGAGTTTTGTCTTCTGATGGACAGAATATTCACCTGATAGACAGCATGCGTAGTGGACTTGTGTATTCAGGGTTGGGCTTGTTGCCTGCCTGGGGTGAGCTACCCGATTAACCACTTCAACTCCAGACATTTGCATCTCCTTCCTGTCCAGGCCAATTTTCAGCTTTCAGCGTTATCGCTTTTTGAATGACAATTGTGCGGTCATGCAACACTGTACCCATATGCATTTTTAGCATTTTTTTGAGACAGATAAAACTTTATTTTGGTGGTATTTATTCACCACTGGGATTTTTATTTTTTTTTGTTATATAAATGAAAAAGTCCAAACATTTTGAAAAAAAAAAGTGTTTTTCTTATAAAATTTGCAAATAAATAAATCTTTCTTCAGAAATCTTGGCCAAAATGTATTCAGCTAACTTTTTAATAACAAAAAAAAAAAAAAAAACTCAAATTAGTTTATAACCAAAAATTATAATTTTTTAAAAATTTTTTTACATTTTTATATTATTTTTTTTTTAACCACTTGATGATTTACCCCCCTTAATGACCAGGCCTCTTTTTGCTACTCGGCGCTGCACTAATTCAACTGATAATTGCGCGGTCATGCAATGCTGCACCCAAACGAAATTTACGTCCTTTTTTTCACACAAATAGAGCTTTCTTTCGGTGGTATTTGATCATCTGTGCGCTTTTTATTTTTCACGCTATAAACATAAAAAGGCCAAGAATTTTGAAGAAAAACAATATTTTTTACTTTCAGCTATAAAAAATATATAGTAAACTCAAAGTTGGTTATAAATTTAGGCCAAAATGTATTCTGCTACATGTTTTTGGTAAAAAAATCCCAATAAGTGTATATTGATTGCTTTGTGTGGAAGTTATAGCGTTTACAAACTATGGTATAGATACTGCAACTTACGCCATTTTTCTGCTATACAGCGCTGCGCTAGTTTAATGGACAATTGCGTAGTCATGCAATACGGTACATAAATAAAATTTACATCCTTTTTTTCCCCACAAATTGAGCTTTCTTTCGGTGGTATTTGATCGCCTGTGCGGTTTTTATTTTTTGCGCTATAAAAAGAAAGGCTGACAATTTTGAGGAAAAAAAAAACAATATTTTGGACTTTTTGCTATAAAACATGTCCAGTAAAAAAAAAAATGCAAAAATCAAATTTAGTCATAAATTTCTGCCAAAATGCATTCGCAACATGTCTTTGCTAAAAAAAAAAAAACCCAATACGTGTAAATTAATTGGTTTACGTGAAAGTTATAGCGTTTACAAATGGCGGGAAAGATACTGGGATTTTTAGGGGTTTTTTCATACTAATAATGGCGGCGATCAGCGAATTATGGCGGCGATCAGGGACTTATGGCAGCGACCAGCGACTTATGGCGGGACTGCGGCGGACATTCTGACATTGGGGGGTACTGACTTGGGGTCACTGACATTCCCAAAAACACTAATGCAGTGATCAGTGCAAAAAAAAAAAAAACTGACACTGTACTAATGGCAATGGGGAGGAAGGGGTTAACTTTATTTTGCAGGGAAGGGTTATAGGAGTGAGGGGAGTGTTTTACTAGGGGGCGGGGGTGTGTACTGGACGGGACAAGGCTGATCGAGAAAGAGAAACTCTTCTTTCTCGATCAGCTCATCCTTGAGCTGACAGGGAAGTGACAGACAGCACAGCTACTGCAGCTGTGCTGTCTTTCACTGTTTGCCGCTGATCGCCGGAACATAGCCGCTAACGAGCGGCTGTGACCCGGCGACTGACATCTGCGGCGGTGATCCGCGGGACAAATAGGGCGGCGGCGCGCACCCCCTATTTGTTTACAAAACACACGTCTTAAAACGTGGTTTTGCTTGTGAGTGCCGCCCTGCCTCCGTATATGTACAGTGGCTGGGCGACATGCGGTTAACATACTGTCACCCTAGTGACACTGTAATACTTGTGGGGGGTTATGAAGATTTTTTTTTTTTTTTTTTTACACGGATTGCTTTTACACCCATAAAGGCTGTAAAAGCAATCATTTCTCCTTCTCTCTGGCTGCATTCTTGTAGCTATTGAGAAATACTGTGAGAGCTGTGATTGGTCACAGCTTGTCACATGGCACAAGGCTGTTGTGAATAGTCTTGTACCATGTGACCTCTATGATCATTCACAGATTTCACTAGTAGTAAGCAATGATGTCAGCAAGTGACATCTTGCTTACTACTATTGATGTGATCACTGATCACGATCGAGACCTCACACAGAGGTCCTGCACAGCGATCGGTGTTCCGCTGGGTCCTCCAGACACACGGCACCGGATCATGGTGTTCACGATCCCAGGGAGTGCGCACAGGCAGGAAATGCGGCAGGATGTTTATAAAATGGCCACCCGCTCTTGCACTGCTCCCATCCGACCGTTTACGTATATGGGTCGGACGGGAAGTGGTTAAGAAAAGCATTGTCTGGGTTCCTGGCTGTTGATTAGCTTACTGTTAATTAGATCACTGTTAGCTGTACTGTTTACTATTTACACTGTTTAGGATAATGTGACCAGGCCCTTACCTAATCAGTGTGGGATGTTTATCCTAATGTATAAGATTTGTTTTATTGTTCATGTGGGGACTGCGCCTATTTCTGAAGTATATAAAAACTTGTGTTTCTTTTCAATAAAGAGTTCCAGTTTGGTATCTAAGCTAGTCTCGTCTAGTCTTGGATGCAATGCCCAGCTAGAATACCTTGGTCCTGTGTCCCAGTGGAGAGGAAGCGGTTCTCTGACAGCCAGTTTGACAGGCGTACCATCACACACATGTAAACGCATAAAACACAATTAGTGATAAAACATGATAGAAGTCGAAAAAGTGCAATAAATTGCAACTTCCCTTGTGTAGCACTATGCCCTTAGGAGTTGCTGATGTCCCTCTATAGTCCGGCACAGCCAGGCATCACACATTTCCACAGCAGCTTTTGTCCATAGTCACAAATCAATCCTTGAGCTTTGGTTCTGTTGTTTATTGAGGGGATTTGAACTAGGATAGGGTTAGCGGTGTACAAGATGCCCAATGGTACTGAAAAACTGAGGACAACAGTCTTTGTTGAAGAGCTAGCCAATGTCTCCTTAGTGTACCATCCCAGATCATAGATGAACTTCTGCTCTTCACCCAGCAATCTGGAGGTATCCCTGAGCAGGGGATCTGGTTCCTGTCACTTTAAGCGTTAGATAGCTAATCTGGTTTCCCAACAGAGTGTTCCTTCCCTTATCCGCCCAGGGGGTGTAGGTGTACTCACACTTTCCCAACATTCTGGGTTTAATAACTTTGGGAAAGCATGTTTGACCTTACCTTTGTGTGGGTCAAACCTTGAGTAAGGGGCAGCATTGGAAGGTGATGGTTTACTGGGGTACAGCACATCAGGAAGCATATATTCAGCATGCATGACATATGCATGTCATGGAACACAATACTTTGAAGAAATCGCTCACTGGATATTTAGAGACTTTTATGATTTTTTTTTTATTTGTTTATTTTAGTTTTATGTGTATGCGTTTACATGCTTTTTTTATAGTATTTATGCAGTTTAAAGGGGAATTATGAACTATTAAGCACTGTATGTACAAGGGAAGTTGGGATTTATTGCACTTTATCGAGTTATATCATCAGTTTCATCACTAATTGTGTTTTATGCATTTACATGCGTTTGTCATTTTTCATTTTTATCACTTTCTTTGCTCATTTATAGTGAGTTATACTCAGTTGCACTGCATTTTGTTCTATTATTTGTTTTACCACCAGGTTTATCACAAATTGTGTTTTATGCATTTACATGTGTTTGTCATTTTTAGTTTTATAATTTTCTTTGCACATTTATAGTGAGTTATACACATTTAGTTGCACTGCACTTTTTCTACCCTTGTACTACATACAGTCAGGTCCATAAATATTGGGACATCGACACAATTCTAACATTTTTGGCTCTATATGCCACCACATTGGATTTGAAATGAAACGAACAAGATGTGCTTTAACTGCAGACTGTCAGCTTTAATTTGAGGGTATTTACATCCAAATCAGGTGAACAGTGTAGGAATTACAACAATTTGCATATGTGCCTCCCACTTGTTAAGGGACCAAAAGTAATGGGACAATTGGCTTCTCAGCTGTTCCATGACCAGGTGTGTGTTATTCCCTCATTATCCCAATTACAATGAGCAGATAAAAGGTCCAGAGTTCATTTCAAGTGTGCTATTTGCATTTGGAATCTGTTGCTGTCAACTCTCAAGATCAGATCCAAAGAGCTGTCACTATCAGTGAAGCAAGCCATCATTAGGCTGAAAAAACAAAACAAACCCATCAGAGAGATAGCAAAAACATTAGGCGTGGCCAAAACGAATGTTTGGAACATACTTAAAAATAAGGAACGCACCGGTGAGCTCAGCAACACCAAAAGACCCGGAAGACCACAGAAAACAACTGTGGTGGATGACCAAAGAATTCTTTCCCTGGTGAAGAAAACACCCTTCACAACAGTTGGCCAGATCAAGAACACTCTCCAGGGGGTAGGTGTATGTGTGTCAAAGTCAACAATCAAGAGAAGACTTCACCAGAGTGAATACAGAGGGTTCACCACAAGATGTAAACCATTGGTGAGCCTCAAAAACAGGAAGGCCAGATTAGAGTTTGCCAAACGACATCTAAAAAAGCCTTCACAGTTCTGGAACAACATCCTATGGACAGATGAGACCAAGATCAACTTGTACCAGAGTGATGGAAAGAGAAGAGTATGGAGAAGGAAAGGAACTGCTCATGATCCTAAGCATACCACCTCATCAGTGAAGCATGGTGGTGGTAGTGTCATGGCGTGGGCATGTATGGCTGCCAATGGAACTGGTTCTTTTGTATATATTGGTGATGTGACTGCTGACAAATGCAACAGGATGAATTCTGAAGTGTTTTGGGCAATATTATCTGCTCATATTCAGCCAAATGCTTCACAACTCATTGGACGCCGCTTCACAGTGCAGATGGACAATGACACAAAGCATACTGCAAAAGAAACCAAAGAGTTTTTTAACCTCCCTAGCGGTCTGATTATGTCCATATTTCTGTGCTCAAAGCGGTAAATTTTTTTGCAAGGAATATGTTTTTTTTTTATTGTAGGCCTGTAATTTTTAGGAATAACTCACTGAAATCAGTCCGAACAAGAGTCTAGTAAACATCCCGGGTAGGATAAAACTTGAAACACGAAATCATAAATTATAATTTAATAAATAATTATAAAAAATAATAATATAATAATAAATTTAATTCAATAATATAATCAAACCAAAAACACTGAAATTTGAAATATAGCGCCAAGTTCGCACATCACTGAGCAAAGTCGCAAAATTGTTTTCACTGTCTGATGGCGAATTTCCCCACGAATCATTATCACTCAATTCTGCAAGTGGTTCTGATTTACTATCGCTGTTCTCTAGCTGGAATAAAACCGCTTTTGACCTAAAGGGACGCTTTTTGGATGCCATGGACGTTTCTCAGTTTCCAGGCAGAAAAAAACAGTAAAAATGCAGGCAGGGCACAGGACAAAGCACTAGGGACAAATTGTATGTGAAATGCTTTTATACAGTAATGTTTTACTATGTAATTTTAGTGAATGTCACTTGTCACTTTCAAATTTCCCGCCGTTCCGTCCCCCGTACGTCCCGACGCTCGCAGGGGACGGAACCCAGATGACAGATGCCGGCATCCGCCAGGTTACATTGCCAGGGACACTGCAGGAGGGACATTGCGTGAGCGCAGGACAAGGTAAGTGATCGAGGGATCCCGGAGCAGCGCCGCATGGTAAAGCCCGAGTGTGGTACTGAAACTTTACCCCGAGCTACATTCGGGAATACCGCCAGGCAGGTTAAGGGAAAGAAGTGGAATGGTATGCAATGGCCAACTCAATCACCTGACCTGAATCCAATTGAGCGTGCATTTTACTTGCTGAAGACAAAACTGAAGGGAAAATGCCCCAAGAAAAAGCAGGAACTGAAGACAGTTGCAGTAGAGGCCTGGCAGAGCATCACCAGGGATGAAACCCAGCGTCTGGTGATGTCTATGTGTTCCAGACTTCAGGCTGTAATTGACTGCAAAGGATTTGCAACCAAGTATTAAAAAGTGAAAGTTTGATTTATGATTATTATTCTGTCCCATTACTTTTGGTCCCTTAACAAGTGGGAGGCACATATGCAAACTGTTGTAATTCCTACACCATTCACCTGATTTGGATGTAAATACCCTCAAATTAAAGCTGACAGTCTGCAGTTAAAGCACATCTTGTTCGCTTCATTTCAAATCCATTGTGGTGGTGTATAGAGCCAAAAATGTTAGAATTGTGTCGATGTCCCAATATTTATGGACCTGACTGTAGCTGATGGGAGATCTAAAGGGGATTGTACAATCAGATTGTATAGGAAGGCAGTATTTTAATGAGGGAGGTGTGCTCCAGAGTAGTGAACACAACCTATCAAACCCCTTTCTGTGATGCAACAAGGAAGTGAAGGCTTCTGGGAAGTGGCCTGCAGGAAGTGAATGCTGAGATATCATCTACAGGAAATGATGAAATCTGAAAATCAATTCAAACATTCAAATAAACTGACAAAATCAAACTACTTGTGGATAAGGTCATAGTTGCCAACATTTCAAAAAACTTTAGGCACACTTTTTTTTCCTATATGACCAGAAAGACAGTGTAGGAGGAGCAATATGTTAATTAGGGGTGGGGCATTAATTTATGCATGTCACCTACTGTAATAAGAAAAAGAGGATGGCAGCGTGTGAAGTGTGCAGTGGCAAAAAATTGGTGAGGTTTAAATTATGGCAAATATTAAGGGTGGCTTAAAGGGGGTGTGGTTAAACAGTCAGATTCTTTTGGGGGCCCCCCCCCCCCCCATGCAATTTTGCTCTCCACCCCAACATCCCAAAAATCAAATAAACACAATCATAGACTTAGCTAAAAAGACTTAATGTAAACATATAGAACTGGTTCACACTCACTGATTGGTTGCTACAGGTTACAGCATATCATTACCGCTCACTGATTGGTTTCTAGACTACAAGACTACAAGGAGGGAGGGGGGACAACTTCCACTTCTGATCGCCTAGGCGATCGCAGTGGAAGTGGGAGCAGGAACCTGTCAAATTTGAGTACCCACTCCCCCCTCCCACTCTCCAAAGGTGCCAATCCTTAATGGGAAGCAGGGGACAAAGCATTAAAGCGGAACTTCCCCTTTTGGGTGGAACTCTAAAGGACTACATGACTAGATAATAGTGGTATTAAACACAAAAAACAACATTTATTATTTTGCAGCTTATCAATTCTTAGATGTGGTGGATACATTCGTTTTCTTTTTTAGGCTTTATTTCTACCTGCTGATCTGGCCAGGAAGTTTGTTGCTTTTCAAAAGAACAAGCTCTTATGAAGATTTAGCAGTTACGAGGTTGATGCAAAGCATTTACCACTGATAGGGGTGCTGACAATGATCAGTTTTATTTGTTTATGGAAAACCTTAATCCCATAAGGAAAAAAAAACTGTTGTTCTACCTACTTATACAATTTGGGCTGGAGCTCAATTTCAGTTAGCATCTAAATCTGCTGGCACATCTAACATTCCCAGACTGATAGTTCTGTATCCAAAGCTGCTGTTATACTCATCCGTCCAGAGCGGGGGACACTCTAATAAATTAGGTATGTTACTGACCAGATCACCAGGTGAAAACAGAGGAGAAAAAATCCTAAAAAAGAGAAAACAAATGCCTCCACCACATCCAAGGATTGATAAGCTGCAGTATTACATTTTTGGATTTCATACCGCTTTCATTTATATATCTAATTCACAAAAAAAAGTTTTGGCTATAGTTGGGCTTTATGTAAACAAAACATATACTATATTGCCAAAAGTATTGACTTACCCCTCCAAATCATTGGTTTCAAGTGTTCCAATCACCTCTATGGCCAAAGGTGTATTAAATCAAGCACCTAGGCATGCAGACTGCTTCTACAAACATTTGTGAAAAAATGGGTCTCTCTCAAGAGCTCAGTGAATTCAAATGTGGTACCGGGATAGGTTGGCACCTGTGCAATAAGTCCATCCATGACATTTCCTTGCTACTAAATATTTCACTGTCAACTGTTAGTGTTATTATAACTAAGCGGAAGCAACTGGGAACAACAGCAACTCAGCCACAAAGTGGTAGGCCAGGCAAAATGACAGAGCGGGGTAAGTGTATGCTAAAGTGCACAGTGTGCAGAAGTCGCCAACTGTCTGCAGAGTCAATAGCTAAAGACTTCCAAACTTTGTGTCTTTCAGATTAGCACAACAGTGTGTAGAGAGCTGCATGGAATGGATTTCCATGGCCGAGCAGCTGTATCCAAGCCTTACATCAGCAAGTGCAATGCGTCAGATGCAGTTGTGTAAAGCATGTCACTACTCGATTCTAGAGCAGTTGAGACATGTTCTCTGGCGTGACCAATCACGCTTCTCTGTCTGGCAAACTGATGGACATGTCTGGGTTTGGAAGTTGCCAGAACGGTACTTGCCTGTCTGCATTGTGCCAAGTGTAAAGTTTGGTGGAATGAAGATTATGGTGCAGGGTTGTATTTCAGGAGTTGAGCAGAGAAGGGAACTCTTAAGGCGTCAGCATACCAAGACATTTTGGACAATTTCATGGTCCCAACCTTGTAGGAACAGTGTGGAGATGGCCCCTTCCTGTTCCAGCATGACTGCGCACCAGTGCACAAAGCAACGTCCATGAAGACATGGATGAGCGAGTTTGAGGTAGAGGAACTTGACTGGCCTGCACAGAGTCCTGACCTCAACCCGACAGAACACCTTTGGGAATCTGAGAGCCAGGCCTTCTCATCCAACATCAGTTCCTGACCTCACAAATGCGCTTCTGGAAGAATGGTCAAACATTCCAATAGACACACTCCTAAACCTTGTGGATAGCCTTCCTAGAAGAATTGAAGCTGTTATAGCTGCAAAGGGCGGGCCAACTCAATATTTAACCCTACGGACTAAGACTGGGATGCCATTAAAGTTCATATGCGTGTAAAGGCAGGCGTCCCAATACTTTTGGCAATATAGTATAGCTTACATAAAAGGGTCCATTTCTGGGGTTTCACACTGGTACTCCTGGCTCTACCCCCCCAACTTCCACCGAGTGCCAACCATAGAAAGATGTTTCCTGTGGGGGCACTAGTGCCAATCCTGGCTGTTTGCGTCTATTCAGACACACAGCTCTGCTTGGCACCGTCCCCTGCCTACTGCTCACAGGTTTTGACTGACAGCAGCAGGAGTCAATGGCTTCCACTACTCTCAGCCAAGCCTGTGAGAGCGAGGAGAAGAGAGAAGAGCTGCTGCAGAGACTGGATCGAGATTGGATTCAGGTAAGTATTTAGGAGCTGCTGCAAGGTTTTCTACCTTAAATGTAAAGAATGAATTATGGTATAAAACCTTTCACCTTTACAACCACTTTAATAACTCCCCTTTGGAAGTATAGATAAAGCACAGGAGTTCTCATAACCTCTTACTACGTCACAAAGAAGTCATTCAAATTAACACTAGTTGATATCCAGATATTTTCAAACAGCTGCTGCAAATTTCTAATTGAAAACACATTCATATTTTGGCACCCTTAAATTTTTTTCTGTTTTAGAAGAGTGTTCTAATTATTTCCTCACAAGCCTTTTCCAAGAAATAAAATAATTCTCTTATAATTTATTCTTGGTCCGCCTGCCTGTGAACCAGTTATTATGATACATATGTTGGATCGAGGATACCAACTTCACAAATGAATTCATTAAAAGTTTTGGAGAAGTACAGCTAATGTGCGAAAAGGGTACAGTGATTATAAACTCTCTTTTTAATTTTTTTAAAAATAAGAAACAGGTTTATATGTATTTGCTCTGTTCAATGGAATTGCACGTAGCAGCCTGCAACCTCCTCTTCTCTGGTTCCCTGCCAGTGCTCCTCTTACACACCTGTGAGCTTGATCCTGAGCCACACTGCCTGCGTCTATAGACACAGATAGCATGCTACAGCCACAACCCCACTCCTTTGTCACGGGATTTAACTATGAGAGCCAAGCCTGTGAGTGAGAAGGGAGGGATACTCTATAAACGGGCACAGGGCTGGGTCGAGATAAGACTCAGATAAGAATATGTGGCAAAATGAGGGGGCCTACTGATATCTAAACATTTTTTACCACAATGCAAGGAATGCAATAAGGTGCAAAATGTTTAGGCTTTAGAACCACACTGAGATTTTTTTTCTAGTAAGTGCATATTTTACTTTAGTTGCTCTGAGTCAGAGACACAATGACCTTTACACTAATTGGAGGTTAGGTAAGGTCCCTGTAAATCCATGAGTTGTACCATTAATGTTTTCACAGGTATCCCCGTATATAAGTAATGTTGCTGTCTGCACTCCCTGCCCCAATGGTAAAATGGCCAACATGTCCCTGACAGACCTTAGAATCAGAGCAGGGCCTGGCACACAGTAAGGGGAAATGTTTTAAGGGTTCATCTTAGAATAGCATTATGTGAAAAATCAGAGCCAAGAGAAATCTTAGGAGGACTTGCCATTGCTGAATACAAGGTGCAGAAATGATTCTTGAGTCTGTCAGGTACATATGTTGACCCTCAGTCAAGTTTAATTGCTGTGGTAGGGGAGGCGCAGAATGAATGCTTCTACAAATACCACACTGAACCAAAAATGTAAAGCAATATTATGCTTATCCCCTATCCACATCTTACATATACTGTATATCACAGGCCTGCATAATTAAGGCTGAATGCCAAGGGTGGCTTTAAACCCTGGGCACTCTAGGTTTTCAGCTCTGAAATTGGAATTGTGAACTCCTGTGTAATATACAGGTATTTTTTAGCTTAATGTGAAATTTGCTTACACACATCATGTGATTATGTTATTCTAATTGGAATGCTGAATCAAATGATGTTGAATGCTCTCCTACTACCATTAGAAAAAATGGTTTCAAAATATTTTTTTTTAATTGCAATATTTTTTTCAGGCTCTCTTTCAATGGAAACAGTTATTAAATAAATAAATATATACCGTGAAGGAAATAAGTACTTGATCCCCTGCTGATTTTGAATGTTTGCCCACTCACAAAGAAATGATCAGTCTAAAAATCGAATGGTAAGTGTATTGTAACACTGAGAGGCAGAATAGCAACACAAAATTCAAAAAAATGCATGTCTAACAAATTATGCACTGATTTGCATGTTCATGAGGAAAATAAGTATTCGATCCCCTTCACAAAACATGACTTAGTACTTGGTGGCAAATCCCTTGTTGGCAATCACAGAGGTCAGACATTTGCTGTAGTTGGCCACCAGGTTTGCACACATCTCAGAAGGGATTTTGGTCCACTCCTCTTGCAGATCCTCTCCAAGGTATTAAGGTTTGATGGCTGACGTTTGGCAACTCGAACTTTCAGCTCCCTCCACGGATTTTCAATCGGATTAACATTAAGGTCTGGAGACTGGCTAGGTCACTCCAGGACCTTAATGTGCTTCTTCTTGAGTCACTCATTTGTTGCCTTGGCCGTGTGTTTTGGGTCATTGTCATGCTGGAACACCCATCCACGACCCATTTTCAATGCACTGACTGAGGGAAGAAGGTTCTCACCCAAGATTTGATGGTACATTGCCCCATCCATTGTCCCTTTGTTGCAGTGCAGTTGTCCTGTCCCCTTGGCAGAAAAACACCCATAAAGCAGAATGTTTTCACCACGTTTGACAGCTGGGATAGTGTTCTTGGGGTCATAGGCAGCATTCCTCTTCCTCCAAACACGGCAAGTTTAGTTGATGCCAAAGAGCTCGATATTGGTCTCATCTGACCACAACACTTTCAACCAGTCCTCCTCTGCATCATTCAGATGTTCACTGGCAAACTTCAGACGGGCCTGGACATGTGCTTTCTTGAGCAGAGAGACCTTGTGGGCACTGCAGGATTTCAATCCTTGTCGGCGTAGTGCGTTACCAATTGTTTTCTTGGTGACTGTGGTCCCAGCTGCCTGGAGATCATTGACAAGATCCTCACATGTAGTTCTGGGAGGATTCCACAATGTTCTCATGATCATTGACACTCCAATAGGTGAGATCTTGCATGGTGCACAAGACCTAGGGAGACTTGACAGTTTTGGGTTTCTTCCATTTGCAAATGATTGCACCTACTGTTGTCACCTTCTCACCAAGGTGCTTGGCGATAGTTTGGTAGCCCAGTCCAGCTTTGTGTAGGTCTACAATCTTGTCCCTGACATCCTTGGACAGCTCTTTGGTCTTTGCCATGGTGAAGAGTTTGGAATCTGATTGTTTGATTGCTCCTGTGGACAGGTGGCTTTTATACAGGTAACAAAATGAGATCAGCAGCACTCCCTTTAAGAGACTGCTTCTAATCTCACCTTGTTACCTGTATGAAAGACACCTGGTAGCCAGAAATCCTGCTGAATGATAGGGGATCAAATACTTATTTCCCTCATGAACATGCAAATCAGTGCATAATTTGTTAGGCATGCATTTCTTTTGAATTTTATGTTGCTATTCTGTTTTTCAGTGTTACAATACACCTACCATTCGATTTGTAGACTGATCATTTCTTTGCGAGTGGGCAAACATTCAAAATCAGCAGGGGATCAAATACTTATTTCCTTCACTGTGTGTGTGTATACACATACATATACCTACACACATATATATATACACACAGTTGTGTTCAAAATAATAGCAGTGTGTTGAAAAAAGTGAATAAAGCTCAAAATCCTTCTAATAGCTTTTATTTCCATACACACAAATGCATTGGGAACACTACACATTCTATTCCAAATCAAAACATGAAGAAAAATATATCAAATTTGTGTTGTTCCTCTAAAAAAAATTGAAGAAAAGTGAATATTAGACTGTTCAAAAAATAGCAGTGTTTGTATTCTTCTTTACAAACTCAAACATTCACTATATAAACTGAAAAATCTTTGAAGATTTTTACCTGTGATGGGAAGAGCCAACCTCCATGACTGTCCCTTCTCCTTACTCCTGTTTACTACATCCCCATTGCCATATGGCAGCATCATTCATATTACGTATTCTTTTCTTCATATTGATGATGTGTATAAATGTCATTGTGGAATGACTCTTGTGGTATTCAAAGCCTGTCAACAACCTTACTGTGCATACTCAGTCATAGTGGAGTACTTGTTTATGTTCTTGCTAAGCACAATGGTGTTAAAGATTTGTATTGCTTTGTATTTCTTTTCCTGTACATTTTTGTATGGTTTGTATAACCTTGTCTAAAAGGAATAAAAATAATTAACAAAAAAAATAGTCACTGGTCATAAGGCAATTGATATGCGTAGGTTTCATTTTCAAGAGTCAAATTTTCTTGCAGCCAAAAGGCAGCTGGATGGTTTTAAACTATCATCTGCGTCTCAGTTGGCTGGTCAGTGAAGGGCCTAGGAAGATGGACCCTGGTACTAGACATGGCTCACTGATTGAGATGCAATCATAATGTTTTGCATATACAATTTACTTACTATAAAACGTTTGCAAAAGAAACCATTATGCTTTACTTTCCATGGAAGTGGAAAATCTATTTAATATTTGATTTGAATTTTATAAAGTAAAGTTATCGAACATCCACAAATTGTTTCATACTTATGATGAGAAACAGTCAGATATCAATAACATTATTCACACTTTCCACTGAAATGGCTACATGCTAAAAACTGAGTGTGGTTACTGTACGTAGTATGGTTTAATTATACAGCTGAAATTAAACTGATTAACTAAGCTTTACTAAAAATAGCTAGGAAAATAGCAAGATGGAGAGAATGGGTTAAATATGACTTCACCAGTGATGTAATCTTGTTTGCACTCACAACAAATCCATCTAAGCAGGTCTTTCACAAAGTCAGGGCCCAATTATCAAAGATTTCTTTCCATGTATGAAAAATGTAGGATGTGAAATAATAAAAACAAGTTTCTTAGGAAAGTTTAAACTTAATAGCTTCCCAACTCAGCTCTCCCGACTTCCTGGTCATGTAACAAAAGGTGCAAGTCATATTTTCTTAGCAAACAGTGAAAAAAGGAGCCTGTATCTCATTTTGAAGTAAAGTGAAGGGGAACGTGGAAACTTACACTTGGCCCCTCTACTTATACGTCAGAACGACTACTGGGATTAGTGTGTTTAGGGTAGAGTTACTGTGCCTGATGGCAGGTTTTCTTTGCAAAAACTCAGCTTTCATTTCTGAGTAGCTGATATTTAGAGAATTAGCTTCTGTCATTTTTTATACAAGTTTGTCAAGGGTTTGAAATGTGAATATGGGTTACATCCTTGCTTTATTTGCACCTGTCTTCTAAAAGCACCAAAGTAACAATACATCTCTAACAGTTCCACTGACTGAAGTTTAGCACTTACTCTAAATGCTAGAGTACAATGACATAAAATGTATGTTTTATAAAGGATTCAAGGGACCCTAGAAACAGTGCTGGGCAAACTCGCGGTGCTTGGGCTGTCTGTACAAAACATATATTTACTGCATGAAACACATGATAAATTAATCCAGTTCATACTCAAACTCATGTGGGACCAAGACTGCAAAGTAATCCCCTTTAGCTTACTACCTACACTAGTTACACAATATTAAATGCTAAAATGTATGCTTTGTTCTACTCATAGATGAGATTGCATACTTTAAAGTTTTACCAACTTTCAACTGCAGCCATACATATTTGGTTCCCAGGGATTTTAAGTTATAGATGGTATATTAACCATTTCAATACTGGACACCTTCAGCCCATTTCTGCCCAGGCCAATTTTCAGCTTTCAGTGCTCTCACACCGTGAATGCCAATTACTTAGTCATACAACACTGTACCCAAATGAAATTTTTAGCATTTCTTTGAGACAGAGCTTTCTTTTGGTGATATTTAACCACGACTGGGTTCTTTATTTTTTGCTATATAAACATTTCTTTGGTAAAAATAACCCAAAACTTAGCAGAACAGTAGCCTAGTGGTTAGCACTTCTTCCAAGCAGCACTAGGGTCACTGGTTCAAATCTCAGCCATGACACCACCTGTAGTTTGCATGTTCTCCCTGTACTCCGGATACTCTGGTTTCCTCCCACACTCCAAAGACATGCTGGTAGGTTAATTGGCTCCTGTCTAAATTAGCCCAAGAATGTGTATGTATGAATGTAAGTTAGGGATCTTAGATTGCAAGCTCCTTGAGGGTTAGTGATGTGAATGTATACAATATGTGTAAAGTGCTACATAAAATTGATGGCATTATATAAGTACCTGTAATAAATCAGTGTATGTTATTTAGTCTGTGTGAAAGTCATAAAGTCTACAAACTATTTTATATAGAGTGCATTCATTAAGTATTCAGACCCCCTTCACATTTTTCAATTTTGCTGTTACAAATAAATAAATTCATAGACATTTCTAAAATTGTGTTTTCACTTTTTCATTATGAGGTACTAAGTATAGATTAATGAGAAAAAAATGAACTTAAACAACTGTAGTATCAGGCTACAACATAACAAAAAAGTGAAGGGGGTCTGAGAACTTTATAAATGCCCTGTATATTTGAAAATTAATCAGTCCTGATATACCAATGGCCTTTCTCATTTCTTGAGGCCCTAAAATTCCAGGACAGTACAAATACCACCCAAAGGACCCCTTTTTGGAAAGCAAACAGTCCAAGGTATTTAGCAAGAAGCATGGTGAGTTTTTTGGGTTTTTTTTAATATACTGTCACCAGTGCATTACAGAATCATCATATAACTGCTGTGGCGGTGATTAGGGATACTGACTGGTAACAGTATGTGGGGGAAAAAATTGTAATACTTTTTCTTTCACTTTCTTCATTTCTTTTTCTTTTTTTTTTACCATTTTGTTTCTATTTTTTACATAATGTAACCAGAGCAGTGCAGTGTTACCATAGTGAAAATTGGTGTAACTTCCGCACTACCACTAACAACAAACTATACTTAATGAAAAGAGTGATATACAACCCTGTTATGTTCTGATCCAGCTTGTGCAAATGGTACTTCTCACACATAAATGTGTTCCCCTACTGTGCAACTAAGTGATAGTGTATGTGTCATGCTGCACTCCCCTGTGCAAGATGCAAGATCCACATATATTACATATACATCAAATTAGAAGTGAGAAACAAATAAATTAGTCCACACATAGCTCCACAAGCATTGCTTATAGTCCCTAAATTATACTGGTGTATAAACAGATAATGTATTCCTCACAGAATTCCACAATGTCATGCAAGTGGGTCCCACCACCTATTCTCTAATGTGCTCACCCCTCCAATCATAAAGCAATAACTTTCATTATTCGGTCTTGATGAGTGTTTCTCCTATTGGGGTATGAATGGACTTTGGAAGTTCCTCTGATACGGATCTTTTCTCCTTTAATAGTTCATCTGGTGTTTGCCCCTTTAAGAGACCACCACTGTCTGCCTTCTCCACTGCCAATGTGATCAAACAAATATGGGATAGTCTCTCTCAAAGTGTAGTAAAATCAATATCAAGCATTTATTAAAAGAATTGCGCTTATAATATATATTTAGTAAAACACCTTTACAACATGTAAAACAGCCTTTTTTTAGCTTCCCTGTGGCATCAGCGTCACCCAGCTCCTCCCACACGTTATGTCATGCCCCACGTGACTTCATCAGGGAAACGTGTGGGTATGAAACAATCCATTATACAGCTATTGGTAATAATGTCATTTTTGGTGGTCATTTTGTTGAAGCTTGCCTATGTTCTAATAGTCTCACAATTTAGGAGGAAGTGGCGGCCATGTTCTAATAGTCTTTAAACAATGGATTACTATTTTTAAGTGTTCTTGCATGGCAAGACCACTTATTGTTCTCACATATATATTCCTATTATAGCCAGATTTACCACCCTAACTCCTCCCAGAGTTTTTACACTACATAGACAAGTAACGTACCAAAATGTGCAGATTGTTCCCGATTGGTGTAATATTACTTTGTGGAATGTTTCGCCAAATAGTTCACGAAATATCGGCGTTTTTGTGGTGAAATTGGTCCCATAGGAATGAATGGCGGAATGTTCAAAACTAGAGTGTGAGCTGACAAAAGCTAGAGTGTGAGATGAAAAATCAGGACATGATTTCTAAACTGCCATCACTCCCTCATTTTCAAGCCCACCTACACAAATCTTATATCAAAACGTTCAACAGATATTAGTGTGGGGACACAGTATGGGATAGTTCACATACTGGTGTCTGAGCAGCTTATATGGCTGTAGCAAGTGTCTTAATATGTTTCCCTGCTGCCACTAAAAATATCCACGGCCAAGCCATAGTCCTGATAGTTTTCACAATATGATCATTTGTTTGCAACTCACGCTGCCCATTGCATTCATTGAAACTCCACTCTAGACACCTGAAATTTGAAGGGCATTTTCTAAACTGAGACTGTGCCTTCATTTTTAATATTTTAGAGACATACTATGCACCAAAATGTAGGTCTGGGTCTTGTGATTCTTACAATATAAAGCTCTTCTGTGTAGGATTTATAGTTTTAAAACTACAACCGTTTGAAGATGGCAACCGCCAGTGAAGTGAGCAAGTTGGAGCAGTTTGTTTTTAACCGCTCCTCTTCCCTTGCTGTAGAGTGAGTTGCCATAGGAACCCAGGTGTGTGAGCAGCCAGCAGAATGACAAATGCTACTCCACCCACTCCAGTTGTAGACTACTGGTGGAGGCAAGAACACTTCACACAATTTCCCCAGAAATTGTAGATTTTCTAGTTATTAAAATAACCTGGATAGATTGAGACTATATTATGCAACCTGTATATTCTAAATAACCATTTGCAGTTTTGCAATATAGACAGTGGCTCTAATATACATATTGAAACATATTAAGACACTTGAATGGAAAAACTGTTACAGCTACTTTTTTTTAAACTGACCAAAATAGTTATATATCCCATGTAAATTTCCACCATAAACAATGGTTACTCAATATACCAAGAGGACAACTAATGAGACACAAGAGAAACTGCACAAAAGAGGAATACTTCTCCCAACAAGCTGCCATGATGTTGAACAAATTCCTACAAAAAGGATATAAAATTAATTTGTAACTAATAAAGTACAAAAATCACACAAATGAACAGAAAGGAAATTTTACAACAAAGAGAAGCACCAAAAAAAAGAAAGGAATCAAGACTTGGCTATTTTATTAGATTATAACATCAATATAAAAAAATTTAAAAGATTATATGCAAATACCGGCCCACTCAGAAGGGAGATCGGCATCTTACAATGACCCTACCAGAAAAACCCCAATTTATATACAAAAGAGCCCCCAATCTAGGAGTACAATTGTATGAAATGTAATGAATCCACCTAAAGAAAATATCTGAACCTTCTTCAATGGAAAGGGATTCTACAAATGCGGTTAATGCTTCAGATGTCAGAAGGCCAACAGTAACCCAAAAAGAGATTGGATTTTATTGCGTACACCACCGAAAAAAAATATAAAATCACAGACCTTATAACATGTAATACAGAAGGGGTTGTATATGTCCTCCAATGTGGATGCAGGTTATAATATATTGGTGTTTCTAAACGCTTCCTAACACACCACAACAAAGACCCATCGTCTCTGCAATTTTGGGTTCTGCAAAAGTTCAAAAACCACTGGAGAGGAAAAATAAAAATTTTCTGAGTTTGTTGTTGGAAGCCATGAGGTCCACATCTGGCATCCCCCACCTATGACGGAGGTCTTGAAACATCTGAAGTGACCAATCTTCTGAGTCCAAATGCTGAAGACTGCCTTCCTAATTTCCACCCCATGAATGATCATGGTCAAGGTTTGAATCGGATACCAGCGCCAGGAACACAGGGAGGCCGGTGAAATTGGCTTCGGGGGGACACAGTGGGATCGAGGGACAGGTAAGTGTCCATTTTTTAAAAGTCAGAACCTACAGTTTTTGTAGCTTCTGACTTTTTTTTTTTAATTTTCACTGGAACTCCACTATAATAATTTATAGTTTCACAATCTACTTGCAAACAACAACATTAGTCATGAATAAATTATGCCACGCAGATATTAGTGTGGGGACACAGTATGGGATAGTTCACATACTGGTGTCTGAGCAGCTTATATGGCTGCAGCAAGTGTCTTAATATGTTTCAATTATATATTATAGCCATTGTCTATATTGTAAGAAATTGCAAATGGTTATTTAGCATATACAGGTTGCATATTATAATCTTAATTTATCTGGACTATTTTAGTAATTTTAGTAATTTAAGGACTATTAGAACATGGCTACTGCATCCTCCTACATTGTGAGACTATCAGAACATGGCCACCGTATCCCTTTATTATAGACTACAAAAACATGGCCACAGCATTAGTCTCTATGAAGTGATGACCAAAACATAACCACTGTATTCATTCTCAATAGGTGAGCTCCAACAAAATGGTCACTAAAAATTACATTATTACCAATAGCTATGTAATAGGTTGTTTCACCCTGCTCGTTTTACCTGATGAAGTCACATGG
The DNA here is from genome assembly GCF_062004578.1 of Staurois parvus. Lineage (NCBI taxonomy): Eukaryota > Metazoa > Chordata > Amphibia > Anura > Ranidae > Staurois > Staurois parvus. The sequence continues at coordinate 573,271 of NW_028318715.1, read as the reverse complement.
GGCATGATGTAACGTGTGGGAGAAGCCGGGTGACACTGATGCCACAGGGAAGCTAGAAAAAGGCTGTTTTACATGTTTTAAAGGCATTTTTACTGTATATATAATGTAAGTGCAAATTTTTAACTAAATCCTTGGTATTGATTTTACTACACTATGAAAGACTATCCCATATTTGTTTGATCATAATTGGCAGTGGAGAAGGCAGAGACCGATGGAATACACCAGGAGAATACACCAGATGAAATATTAAAGGGGAGAAGATCCATATCTATATCCGAAGTCCATTCATACCCCAATAGGGCAAACCCTCATTTGGACCAAATAACGAATGTTGTTGGTCCATGATTGGAGTTGAGTGCATCAGAGAATAGGTGGTGGGAACTATTTGCATGATGGTGTGGACTGCTGTGATCATTAGGCACAAAGTGGAGGAAGGCAATATCGGTTTGTACCCCAATATAATTTGGGGACTATTAGCAATGCTTATGGAATGTTACCATAGCGACACTGCACCACTCTGGGGAGGTGATCAGGATTTTTTTTTAACACTATTATTGCTTATAACAATGATTTTATAGGCAATCATTTTTATAAATGACATCTCTTCAACCACAGCCATTCATTGAGTAGTATTGTGATTAGCTGTGATTGACCACAGCTAATCACATGGTACAGACGGGTTGTGAATGGACCTGTCTGTACTCTATGATCACTATGACCAATCACAAAGCTCATCACTAAAGTACACAAAGAATGGCTATGAATGAAAGCCATTCATTGTGTACAAATGTCATGCGACATGTGGTTTCACAGGAGCTTGCAGACCATTGCACCTGCGATCAGTAGATTGTGGGTACAATATCAAGCTCCTGCAGCCAAGCCCTACAGCTTTATGACTGGCTTTGAACGCTGTAGGGCTTGTTAATGAACCATGAGGGCATTCATCAGCACTCTTGCAGGTCACTGGGAACTACAAGCTGTCTGCCATTGTAGCAGAAAGATCTTGTAGTTTTCTCATTCACAGATTGTTGTGAATGAATGAGATGGCTGTGTTAGTGAAGCCCCGCACAGCCGTGCCAATTTTGAAATGTGACAGCAGGTGCGAAGAGAGGAACCCCTGATTGCTGTCACAGGGATGGGTGCTCTGTGGCGGGAAATGGGTGAATAGGAGCATGATGCATATTATACCCTAAATATGGATGTAACATGTAATATGCTCCTGAAGGTGAACCTACAGTACCTTTTAACATTGTGCATCAAACTTATAAGTGAGTAAATGTCTTTAGGGTTTCCTTTAAGTATTGTGTATCTTTTCTCTGTTTGTCCTGGTGGTCACTGTTACTGGGACTGAAAGTAAGGGAAAATCCCAAATTTTGCACTATTATGGGAATAAGAAATAAAAGGGAAATATTCCAATGGGGACACTTGTTCTGGTGGTAAATGTCTAAGAGGGGATTTTCCTTCAGTTTGGGAAGATTTCCTTTCACTTCATAGGTTTCTATAGGCATTAGATGGGCGTTTAATTTATTCCCTATTACAAAATGTTTTGGCTTTAGATATAATTTAAGCAAACATTTTTGGGAACAAATTTGCTCTACACAGAAAAAGTAAAATTCATTGAGATAGTAAAAATGTAAAACTATAAATTAAGAAAATGAAAAAAAAAAAAATCAGTGGTAAGATTACTTACAGCTTTATAAATGAATATACCATTTTACAATATTGGTGTATTTATCAGTAATTAACTGTATTATATGGCATTCACTGGGTGAATCTTGCTAGTCTGAATCTTTCCAGGACAAATCTTGATAGTACAGCAGCAGCTATTTTTCACCTTTGGACAAATCTTTGTGGGAATATTTTGGGTGAATCTTATTAAATAACTATCCTAAATCTTTTCATTTATTTGCCAACATGCTTTTCATGGTGCTGAAAATAGGATTTTTGCCCAATACACTTCTTAGAGCACATATGGGGCACTGGATTATACTGAGTATATTATCACCTTCAGGAAAATAGAAAACTGGCAAGCAAAACTGAAAGGACAGTCCAGTACGACCCCTCCCTCTTTCAGCATGCTTTGATTAGTAGGAAGCAATGATAGTGAATCATACAAACAATACATTTTCGCTTTTGGGTTTAATACCACTTTAAAGGGCAGTCTTTGAAGAGATGACAGAGTTTTTACCACTGGGATTTTCCTGAGATGGGTTTTTCTTGTATTGAAATACGCTTTCCAAGTGCAATGGTAGACTTTGCAAGAAGTTGATTTCCTAGCTATAGGCTATATTGAATCCGTTAGGCCCCTGTTCCTCAGCCAAACTGTTAAAACTAGCAACAGAGAAGCAAGGGAGTAACATGGCACTTGGGACAGATGATCCAGATGATCTGGGAGGGCCCACAGAGAGACTGCTAGGGGTCTGAATATGCCCAAGCACAAACATCCTCCTTTGCCAGTTTGGTGTGATATAAATGAACAGAATGCCCTCCATCTTGATTCTGAGTAGGCAAGAAAGGAGCTTCAGAGAAGGAAAAGCATACTGTACATAAGGCTGAACTGATCCCATGGAGTTAACAAGGTATTTACTATGAAGGCTAGAGTATCCCTGGATCTGGAGACAAACTTTCTGACTTTGTTGTTGAACCTGGAAGCCATGAGTTCCACATCTAGCATCCCCCACCTGTGACGGAGGTCTTGAAACACTTCAGGTTGAAGTGACCAATCTTCTGAGTCCAAATGCTGAAGACTGAGGAAAACTGCCTTCCTAATTTCCATCCCAGGAATGAACATGGTGGTCAAGGTTGGAATGTGAAGTCCTGCCTAAGTGACTCCTAGAGCCATTGTGCAACTAAATCCTGGTCAGGTGTCCTCACAGAACACAGAGGTGCAGTGTTGAAGAGATATCCGAACTGCCTTGTTCCTGGGATTCCTCCTCAACCTGACAGGCTACCATCCATCGTGAGCACCTTTCAAACCATTGGGAGCAAGGACTTTCTGGATTCCAGTGCCAAACTTTGAGTCACCACACCGATGCAAGCCTGGTCCTGATGGTTAGGCAACTGGAACAATCCAGAGAATGCACCCTCTTGTCCCATGCTGCTAGAACATTGAGTTACAATGGCCTGGAGAGAAATTGGGAATATGAAACTGCCCCGAAGCAGGACACCATTATGTTTAAGACCCTCAAGCAAAAAGAGGAGGGTTGAATGGCACCTGGACTGCAGAGTTTGAAAGTAGGAGCAGAGAGATTTGAGTTTGTCCAAGATTAGGCCTAGATACTCCAAATAATGAGGGTTTGCTCGGTCTGAAAAATAACATTTGCTGACAGAGACTGTGCTGACTGTTCCCACAGAAGAAGGGATGTCCAAATATTCCACAATGGGAAAACCCTGAAAACAAAGCAAAAGGAGAATCAGGGTTAGCACCTTGGTAAAGACCTGAGGTGCTGTGGAGAGGCCAAAGGAAAGAGACAAATTGGTAATTGTGAAAGCGTTGATGTACCAAGGAAGATGGGGATGTGTAAACACACATCCTTGATGTCCACAGACACTAAAAAATCTCCTGGGTGGAGGGATGCAATAACTGACCAGGCATATTCTATTTGTAGTTTTGAACCCAAAGAAATCTATTGAGAACCTTTTAGATGCAGTATGGAGTGGATGTTTCTGTTATCTTTGGGGACGGTGAACAGGTCGGAATAAGAACCCTCAAACCCCTATCTCTCTTGGACTATGGGTAGTACCCCTTGGCAGAGCAGCATGGAAGTCCACCATTCTTTGCAGAGATGTTGGCAGGTTTGAAAATGTGAAATAAGATGGAGGCTAAATTGTAGTTTGTAGTGCCCAGAGACAACATTCTGAACCCAAATATCTGAAATGACCTGGGACCAGAAGGTCACAAAGGCCAGGAGACATTACCCCAAGTTTTACATGTGGGGGAGCTCTTCATTATGAGGGGAGACTTATGGATTTGGGCACTCAGGGCTTATAGAGAATTCTAGGCTTGGCTTTGGAGACCTGAGAGAAATGAAAGGAGCCCTTTTTTCTTTCAGGATCAGGAGCTTTCATCACCAGAGTCCTTGCCTGTCTATTCTGAGACAAAAGGGTACTCTCTCCCTTCCATGATTTTCTTGATAAAGCTGTCCAGTGATTCACCAAGAATACAAAAAGCATCTTCAAGAGATGCTTTTTTACTAAAAGTGGAACTCAACTGTAACTCAATGACTGTTAGTCATTGGCTCTCTTCTCTGCCCCTCCAGCCCTCACAGGAGAGCCAGACTGTACAGGGGGCAGGCTCAGGCTTTCAGCAGCATGCTGAGGCTGGGCCAGCTACTAGTGAAGGATCTGGAGGATCCCAACATTAAATTCAGAATCTTTCCCGAGCCTGGATCGAATAGGAGATGCTGCCAGCTGAAAACGGGTCACAGGAGTGCAGAAATCTTCCCAATAAGACACATACGGCTAACAAGAAAAATAAAAACCTGCGAGGGGTTAAATACAAAATTAAACATTTTGCCTCTAGTTCAACTTTAAGCCAAAAGGGTCCTTCACATATGCACCAAAAGCAGGCCTGTTCTGGATATTTGTCAGACCGTATCCATCAGCCTGACGACAGACTAGAACATCTGTGCACTCTTGTCAGTAAGGAGCAAAAAAGGTGTCCTTAAGCTTTGGAGATATGTCTGCATTCTGACTCTGTCTGGTTCTGAGGATTCTGCACATGCCAAAGCACCTTCCTCATCTTCTACATCTGAATGGGACAAAGCAGCTGCTGCTAGAAAGAGATTAGAGAAAGACTCTGGGAAAGATAGAACGAGTTCAGACATGGTACAGAATTCCTCCCTTGACAAACAAAAGAAATGGGCCATCCCAGAAGGGGTTAATGAGGCCCCTGAGGAAGCTGTGATCTATGCATTCTGGGACATTCAGGATCCTTGGGAGAAATACTGCAGACACCCCCAACAAGCTGGCAGGACCCCCAGGGCCACTCCTCTTGTGCCATAGTATAAGAATTAGAGAACGCCCCTAGGGGTACTCACAATAACACTGCAGGGCAAGAAGGGTTAAGGTTGCCTGTGACCATCAATGGAGGCATCAACATGTCATGAAAACAATGTCCCAAAGGGTCATTGGTGCAGGTGCAAGTGATGATATGGCTGGAGAGGCTGAGCTGGGCCCACACCCCTGTCCCAGGAATGAAGATCATGCAGGCCAAGTAAGATAATGCAGGTATAAAATAAAATGGAAATAAACACACATCATGAATAAAAAACTTATTGTTCTATTTGTTATTAATATTTACCTTTCCAGGGTCCAGCGATGTCCAAGGATGTTCTGTGCAATCCGATCCAGTGAAGGCGGGTTGGAGTTCAGGGGAGTATGGGTCCTTCTTTTTTCTCAAACAGTGTTTGAGCCCTGAAGAAGGCACAGATTTTGGGAAAGGGGTTTCCTGACATCATTGCCAATATTTGGCCTATGTCCATAGAGAAATCAGAGGAAACTCCATACCCAGACTTCCCTGGGCACATAAAACTGCCATTGATGGGAGACAGTGTTCAAATAGTAGCTTGAGCACTGAGGAGGAAGGACTATGCACCTACTTTCTCTGACTTGCTGACACTGGATAGGAACACTTGGGACATCTTTAGATAACTCTAAAACCTGCAAATCTAAATATTAGTTAAAAAAAGAATAAAATAGGCATCTTTTGAGCTGGATCTTTTATTTTTTTTTCACCAGGAAGGGCACGGACACCTACAGATAGGTGACACATACTGTAGATCCCCTCATGACCACTGGGAGTCCTGAAGAGCCGGTACTCATTGACATTAGGACCCTGGTGTTTTCGTAGGGGGACCCACATTATTTTAAAGATTCCTTCTCAAAAGGAACCCCTACCCCCATGGCAAGTGGGCATTTATTACCATAGCAGGGGAGCTGCTTGCTTGCTGCTCTTTGGCTGTGGGAATACCAGTCTGCATGCCTGGTGTGCTAAGTTGGTATGTTCTGCAAGGAGGGAAGGGGGACACAAAACAAAACAAAAAAAGTGTCCCTTGATGATTTCCAAGAAAAGGTTTTTACAGTCAGTACAAAAATCATGTTTCCTAATTGTTTATCCAGGGATACAGGAACAGTAGAACTCAGGAACACTGGGATGTTCCAAAGCAGTTTACATAAGGTGAGGGCAACACATGCAACATCAACGCTAACAGCGCAAGGAAAAAATGACAGTAAAACTTAACACTGGGGGCATCTACAGTTTTAAAAGCTGTCTGTAGGACCTTATGTTCAAAGCTTGAATCTGAAGATGCTTGAACATGCATCTGGTAAAGTTTGGAGAACGTGTGAGCAGAAGACCAAGTGGTGACTTTCTAAATCTTGGAGACAGATGTGTGATGCCTATGAGCCTGAAAAGCACTTACAGAACAGAGTGTGCTTCATCTGGAAATGGTGGAACCTTATCCCTAATCTGGTAGGCTTGAACAATGATGTGCCTGATCCACCGAGTAATGGGTGAACAAGAAACACATTGTACTCTGCGGGGACCTTCCAGGATGACGAAAGAGTCACTTTGTCTGAGAGACAATGTAGGGAGATCTCCTTAAGATGAACTGAAGTAGAACAGAGAAATGGAACAAAGTTCTGGTTAAGATGGAAAGTAAAAACCGCCGCCTTTAGAAAGAAAGAGACTTAGTTTCAAAACAACCTTGTCTTTGGAAAGAATCAGAAAGGGTTTCAAAACGACCTTGTCTTTGGAAAGAATCAGAAAGGGGGAGCTGCATGATAGCCGCTCCCTTGGTATGTGAGCACCACCTTGCATGCCTTTTTGTCTAGGAAGGGGATACAATTTTTTAAAACTTTAAAAAAATAAACACAAAAAAATAACCATGAAGTGCTGAACTCATATTAAAAAACAGGTTCAGCGCTCTTCATAAGCCAAAAAAACAAAATACAACATCAATCAAAATAAAACACATACCGCACTTCAACGCAGGAAATAGTTTGAATAATGTGCAAGGTGCTAATGGGTAGATTTTGGGTGAATTTTAGAACAAATCTACAGGCGATGAGTGATAGAGGGTAAATAGCACATTAAAGGTTTTTTCCCGTGAAGAACAGATGTTGAGTGAATTTTTTTAGAGGAAATTTTCACATGGGCAAAGCTTTTTTGATGTTAAAGTGACACTAAGTGCCTGGTCACACCAGTGCGATTTCAGGTGCAATTTGCAAATTGAAATTGCACCTGAAATCGCATTTAATGAATGTCAGTGTCTTAACATGTGCGATTTGCTGCAGCGTGATTTCTAAAAGTAGTTCCTGCATTACTTTTTCTGCAGTTTTGTTGCAATTTCATATACATAGAATATAACGGAAATCGCACTGCAAATTGCAAGAAATCATTTAAAATCTTCACAAGTAGCAATGTCTTTAAAAAATCGCACACAAATCGTAGAGGTGGGACTGGTGACTAAAGCTGGTTTTTCTTTTTTGTAAAATAACAAACAGGTCTATACTTACCTGCTCTGTGCAGTTATTTTGCACACAGCAGCCACGATCCCCTTCTTTTCGAGTCCCCTCTGGCAGTCCTGGCACTTTCTCCTCGAGCAGTGTCCCCAGGGAAAGCCACTCCCCTGGGGGCACCACTGTGTTCTCATCCCTGAGCCACTGCTCTATGCCTCCATAAGACACAGAGCCACAGCTTGGCCCGCTCGCTCTCCTCATTTGCTCAAGAGTCCCCAGACAGTAGAGGCTGTGGAGAACATTGCTGAATCAATTTGGGTTCAGGTAAGGATTGGGTGGGCTAGGCAGGGCAGCTGCACACAGGCTTTTTACCTTCATGCATAGAATGCATGAAGGTAAAAAACCTTGAGCCTTTAGAACCACTTTAATTTTGAAAGACAAATTTTGTTTGATGGAAGAATCTTTTTGGAAAACAGATGAAAACCACTAAGATATAAAAAGAGAATACAGAAAAAAAGGAAGGGTGAGCAAACTTCATGTTAAATTATTGCTAAATACACCTCAGAGTCTATTTATATTAATAAAACGCTCCACTACTCCCAAAGAAAAAAAATTGAATACACATTCCCTTCTCACGTAAGTGACAGCAGCTCCTGGCCACGAAGGAGTTAGCTCTAATTATAAACAGTTCGGAAAAGGAACATTTCTGCTATGCTGCTTACATTTGTATGTATAGGAAACTATGATTAATGCATGTGCTGCCACCTCGTGGTTTACACAAGCCTTAGATTTGTAGCTGGAAAGTTACCTCTCAAGGTAGAAATTAGGATAATAGTGGGCATATAATGGAAGGCAATAAAAGAAAAATTCTAATAATCCGTGTTAAAACAAATGAAAAAGCAAGGGCAGCTTTGACATTGCTATCCTGTCAGATTCCTTTCAAATGTAAGGCTCACACAAGAATGACTGTAGACTTGGTGACCATGTGACTTGCCTATGTGTGTAACAAAGGGCCTGATCACACCAGCTAGTGTGCGTTGTACAGGGGTGGAGTGATATGCTGTTACATTGCATCCCAAAGACCAAGCCTTTCCTGACACTTTGTTTTCATGTAAAAATCTGTATTTTTTGTTTGAAAATACTTGGAACTCTCAAACATTATATTTTTTTAAAGCAGAGGTCCTAGAGAATAAAATGGTGGATGCTACAATTTTTTATGTCATGGTATTTGCATTTTGTTTTCAAAAGCAATTTTTTTTTTTTTTAGAGAAAACACTTTTTTTTATTTTAATGCACAAAAACACAATATAATACCTAATTGTTTGGTAAAATAAAAAAGATGGTGTTATGTCGAGTAAATTGATACCAAAGATGTGATGCTTTAAAATTGTGTAAATTTTATTATCCATAGGCAACATTTTAAAACCTTTATACTTTACCACTTTAGATTTACACTGGAGATTTGGTGCTGGAATTACTGCACTCAATTTAACATTCGTGATGCGATCGCTGTTTACGTATGCATATGGGACTGATGTGTGTGTTCGTCTTTGCGCGTGGGCATGAGGGGACAGGGGCACTTGAAATATTTCTTTTTGGTTTTTTTTACAATGTTCCTTTAAATTTTTTTTTAACACTTTTATGGTTATCACAGGGAATATTCCCTGCAATAGAAATAGGCAGTGACAGGTACTCTTTACTGAGAGATCTGGGGTCTATTAGGCCTCAGATGTCTCCTCTGTCCTTAAAAGATTTTGATTAAACCAAGATTGGTATGATCCAATGCGATTTTCAAACTACTAAAGGTTTGTTCACAGCAGCTCCGAAACGCTGCTAAATGCTAGTACCAGCAAAGCACAAAATTAGCAGTTTTTCTGCCAAGAGCACAGACGTTTTTTAAGCCAATATGCGTGGACCCGTAAAGGCCCTAAATACAGACAGCATAAATGTGAGATAATCACCAAGGAAATCTAAAGCAAGGATGGAATGGACTAATCACTCATAACCACGTTTTACCAAGCTGAGGTTGTGTTCTCGTTTTGGCTACATGCGTATACGTACCTGTGTGAATGCCTCCATTAAAAATGATACAGCTCCATTCAGAATCAAACGAAAAACACCTGTAAATCCATTTTATTTACTCTTTTTCTGACATGCTGGTGTTGGAAATAATATCCCCCACCCAATGGTCCAAACCATTCCTGGCCCATTTGGGACTGGTTCCTTCAGAACACAGAGTCCTGTGGGCTGGGATGGAAACATTCCCCAGGGTTGATCGGCCAAGGCTAAAGTCCAGCCCACATCCATATTTCAATAAATTGAGGACCCTGGGATATGCATGGGTGATTTATACAGAGCCAGTTCTATTTGACTGGTGAATCTTGGACTTTCTTCTGACTTGTTCCAGTCACAGGATAAATCTTGGTAAAAGCTGTATTTCTGTTTTTCCCTTTTTAGTTCATAGTGAATAGCCAATTGTGTATGTCTTTTTTATGGTTTTTTTGTATATATTTTTGTAATTGTTTTTTCTTTTGTATATATTTTATGCACTACCCACTTTCAGGATATTAAATCGTAAAATGAAGAAATGACTTCTGTGTACTAAACTAGGACTCATATCTTTGGAGAGATTGATGTATTTTAGTGTCTATGTGCTCAGTCTCAGTTCAAAAATAAATAAACATATTTACCGAATCCATGAAGTACAGCTGCTGTTAGGGACGGATCCTTCTCAAATTCATTAAATGCTTGGACAAGCTGGCCAGCAGTCTCAGGATTAACAGCATTTCTGGCTTCTGGCCTATTAATACCAATTGTTAGGATACTACCATGTTTTTCAGTAATGACATTCATGTTTCCTGCAAAGAGAAAACACAAGTAACATTCAAATGAGCATCATTTAAAACATGGTTATGATATATGAAATCAAACGAGAGGGAATAACACTTAAAGTGGTTGTAAAGGAAAACATTTAAAGAAAAGAAAAAAAAAATAACAAACATATCTATACTTACCTGCTCTGTGCAATAGAATTGTATAGAGTGGCCCCGATTCTCCTCTTCTCATGTCCCCCGCCAGCACACCAGGCTCCTCCTCTCCTTGCTGGTGCCCCCAATAGGAAGTCGATCCCAATGGAGGCAATCGTGCGTCCATTGACACAGACAGCAGGACTCGGCCCTGCCCCCCATCTCTGGAGTTGATTGACAGGAGTGGGAGCCAATGGCTCCTGCTGCTATTGATGTGCCCAGGGAGGAGGAATAAACCAGGGGAGCCGCAGCTCTCATCTACAGTGCTGGATCGTGATAGGGCTCAGGTATGTATAAGGGGGGGTTTTTTATTTTAAAGCATAGAATACATTAAGGTAAAAAAAAAACCTGAAGGCTTTACTTTTGAACCACTTTAAAGTGTATTTTAAAGGCAAATGTTCCTCCTATACAAAGTGCGTACAACAGCAATCACCACTGCTGGTTGTGCAGAGAGCAGCGAACACCTGCAGCTGGTGGCTACCGTCATTATAGTGAACAGACACACGTAGCCACTCAGAGTTAAAGCAGGAATCAGAAGATTCCTGTCACTACAATTTGCACCGGCCTAAATCGCTGCTGTGAATGAAGCTTTTTACTTTAATTAATGAAACATAAATGTTGCACATGATCATGTGCAGCACAGTGACTAGGTAGTTAGCGTTTCCACCTAGCAGCACTAGGGTTGTCAGTTGAAAAAGTTGAAATATGTTAGCAATTACAGGGGATGTGTTTGCATCCCTGGTATATTTTCTGCTAGTAATAAGAAAACAGGGTTAGTTAGAAACAGAACACCTAGATACCTGATAAAAAAGCATTATTCATAGAAGTATCCATAACCATATTACTACCTTTCTATAGCCCACCTTTCTTGACGTGTTGCCAAAGGACAATTTCACATAGGTAAAAAGTACAGGAATGAGAAAGCAAGAATATCTTCTGTTATAAAGGGGGTGGTGTTGGGGGTTAGGTGACACTTTACAAGGCAGCTGAAGACTTCCAGTGTGTTTACATCAAATACAAAAAAATCAACAATGACAAATCTGTTTAATGCTAGCAAAAAGAATGATGCAGTATAGCAGGCTGGTCACAAAATGTTGGCATCGATTTTTGCATACAGTGCCTTAAAAAAGTATTCATACCCCTTGAAATGTTCCACATTTTGTAATGTTAAAACCAAAAACATAAATGTATTTTATTGGGATTTTATATTATAGACCAACACAAAGTGGCACATAATTGTGAAGTGGAAGGAAAATGAGAAATGGTTTTCAAATTTTTTTTTACAAATAAATATCTGAAAAGTGTGGCGTGCATTTGTATTCAGCCCCCTTTACTGTGATACCCCCAACTAAAATCTAGCACCTTCAGAAGTCACCTAATTAGTAAATAGAGTCCACCTGTGTGTAATTTAATCTCAGTATAAATACAGCTGTTCTCTAACAAACTAATGTTTGTAAGAGAACATTAGTGAACAAACTGCATCATGAAGGCCAAGGAACACACCAGACAGGTCAGGGATAAAGTTGTGGAGAAGTTTAAAGCAAGGTTAGGTTATAAAAAAAATATTGCAAGCTTTGAACATCTCACGGAGCACTGTTCAATCTATCATCTGAAAATGGAAAGAGTATGGCACAACAGGAAACCCACCAAGACATGGCCGTCCACCTAAACCGACAGGCCGGGCAAGGAGAGCATTCATCAGAGAAGCAGCCAAGAGGCCCATGGGAACTCTGAAGGAGCTGCAGAGATCCATAGCTCAGGTGGGAGAATCAGTCCACAGGACAACTATTAGTCATGAACTCCACAAATTTGGCCTTTATGGAAGAATAGCAAAAAGAAAACCATTGTTAAAAGAAAGCCATAAGAAGTCCAGTTTGTGAGAATCCATTTGGGGGACACAGCAAACATGGGGAAGAAGGTGCTCTGGTCAGATGAGACCAAAATTCAACTTTTTGGCTTAAAAGCAAAATGCTATATGTGCTGGAAAACTAACACTGCACATCACCCGGAACACACCATCCCTACCGTGAAACATAGTGGTGGCAGCATCATGTTATGGGAATCCTTTTCTTCAGCAGGGACAGAGAAGCTGGTCAGAGTTGATGGGAAGATAGATGGAGCCAAATGCAGGGCAACCTTAGAAGAAAACTTGTTAAGAGTCTGCAAAAGATCTGAGACTGGGGTGGAGGTTTACCTTCCAGCAGGATAGTGATCCCTAAACATACAGCCAGAGCTACAGTGGAAAGGTTTAGATCAAAGCATATTCATCTGCTACAATGACCCAATCGAAGTCCAGACCTAAATCCAATTGAGAATCTGTGGCAAGACTTGAAAGCTGCTTTTCACAGATGCTCCAACCAACCAATCTGACAGAGCTTGAGCTATTTTGCAAAGAAGAATGGGCAAAAAGTTCACTCTGTAGATGTGCAAAATAGGTAGATACATCCCCAAAAAGACTGGCAGCTGTAACTGCAGTGAAAGGTGGTCCTACAAAGTATTGATTCAGGGGGCTGAATACAAATGCATGACACATTTTTCACATATTTATTTGTAAAGAATTTTGAAAACCATTTATCATCCACTTCCAAGTTATGTGCCAGTTTGTGTTGGTCTATCACATAAAATCCCAGTAAAATACATTTACGTTTTTGGTTGTAACATGACAAAATGTGAAAAATTTCAAGGGGTATGAATACTTTTTCAAGGCACTGTATATGCTGGTCACTACACAATACTGTGGGCTGCTGAGTTCAAGCCCCATAGGGAAAGCACATTATTCATTGCATTTGTATTTTGTTTCTTCTATGATACATTTTGCAAAATTAAAAAAAAAAATAGATAAGCTTGTATTAAAATGATCAATATATGTGGTAAATCCCTAAAACAGCAAGAATTCATTCTCCCTTGTTTGTCGTCATTCAGCTAAGAAAAGTAGCAGGAAGGAAATGTGGTTTAGCATGCAAGGTGTATTGTGACCTCTTGCAGATATCAGTGGTTCAGGAAAATGGCCAGGTAAGTGGTTTGCACGTATTTAAATGATGCCATCTGCTTGTTTTAACAGAATGATCTTGTTTTTGTGTAGACCCACTGGACTTAGGTTTAGGAACTATTTATGTTGGCTGTGCTGTGGATAACCGCAGGCTACAAAAATAGAATGATGTGGGTGTTCAGGTAGAGGCACTGCTAAGTTCAGACGTCAACAAGTGTATTTAGGTAAACAAATATCCGTCTATCCTGGCAAGATGTAACTTTGGAGCGGGAGTCCCAAAAGTCTCATTTTAACTTCTTGTTTCCTATATATAGTAATGTCTACTTCATTGTTTGTGTGACAGAAACTGGAAACAAGATTATGGATACAAGATGGAGAAAATCTGTAATTTCTAGTCAAAGTACACAAAAACATTAATACGAACATGTACTTTACTTTTAAAGTGGTATTAACCCCAAGACCAAAAATGTCATATATTGCAGCTTACCAATCATTAGATGTAGTGGCTGCATCCATTTTCTTTTCTGCATCAGTTTTTGCTTTTTTCCTCTGTTTTCACCTGAGGAACTGGCCAATAACATACAGTGGGGATCGAAAGTTTGGGCACCCCAGCTAAAGATTTGTATTAATGTGCATAAAGAAGCCAAGGAAAGATGGAAAAATCTCCAAAAGGCATCAAATTACAGATTAGACATTCTTATATTATGTCAACAAAAGTTAGATTTTATTTCCATCATTTACACTTTCAAAATAACAGAAAACAAAAAAATGGCATCTGCAAAAGTTTGGGCACCCTGCAGAATTTATAGCATGCACTGCCCCCTTTGCAAAGCTGAGACCTGCCAGTGTAATGGATTGTTCTCAATCATCGTCTGGGAAGACCAGGTGATGTCAATCTCAAAGGTTTTAAATGCCCAGACTCATCTGACCTTGCCCCAACAATCAGCACCATGGGTTCTTCCAAGCAGTTGTCTAGAAAACTGAAACTGAAAATAGTTGACGCTCACAAAGCTGGAGAAGGCTATAAGAAGATAGCAAAGTGTTTTCAGATGTCAATATCCTCTGTTCGGAATGTAATTAAGAAATGGCAGTCATCAGGAACAGTGGAAGTTAAAGCAAGATCTGGAAGACCAAGAAAAATATCAGACAGAACAGCTCGCAGGATTGTGAGAAAAACAATTCAAAACCCACGTTTGACTGCAAGATCCCTCCAGAAAGATCTGGCAGACACTGGAGTTGTGGTACACTATTCCACTATAAAGAGATACTTCTACAAATATGGTCTTCATGGAAGAGTCATCAGAAGAAAACCTCTTCTACGTCCTCACCACAAAAATCATCGTTTGAACTTTGCAAATGAACATATAGACAAGCCTGATGCATTTTGGAAACAAGTTCTGTGGACCGATGAGGTTAAAATTGAACTTTTTGGCCGGAATGAGCAAAGGTACGTTTGGAGAAGAAGGGGCACAGAATTTAATGAAAAGAACCTCTGTCCAACTGTTAAGCATGGGGTTGGATCAATCATGCTTTGGGGTTGTGTTGCAGCCAGTGGCACAGGGAACATCTCATGAGTAGAAGGAAAAATGGATTCAATAAAATTACAGCAAATTTTGGATGGTAACTTGATGCCATCTGTGAAAAAGCTGAAGTTAAAGAGAGGATGGCTTCTACAAATGGATAATGATCCTAAACACACCTCGAAATCCACGGGGGATTACATCAAGAGGTGTAAACTGAAGGTTTTGCCATGGCCTTCACAATCTCCTGACCTCAACATATTTGAAAATCTATGGATAGACCTTAAAAGAGCAGTGCGTGACAGACAGCCCAGAAATCTCAAAGAACTGGAAGACTTTTGTAAGGAAGAATGGGCAAAGATACCTCAAACAAGAATTGAAAGACTCTTGGCTGGCTACAAAAAGCGTTTACAAGCTGTGATACCTGCCAAAGGGGGCAGTACAAGATATTAACTCTGCAGGGTGCCCAAACTTTTGCAGACGCCATTTTTTTGTTTTGTGTTATTTTGAAAGTGTAAATGATGGAAATAAAATCTAACTTTTGTTGACATATTATAATAATGTCTAATCTGTAATTTGATGCCTTTTGGAGATTTTTCCATCTTTCCTTGGCTTCTTTATGCACAATACAAATTTTTAGCTGGGGTGCCCAAACTTTCGATCCCCACTGTAACTCCTGTATTAGAGTACCCCCACTCTGGCTGAAGGAGCACGGGGGCACCTATGGACAGCAGCATTGTCAATCTGGGTGGAGGGTGTGTCAGATGTAATAGAAGATTTAAATACACCTTCAAATTGAGGCCAAACTCCAGCCAGTACTTTATCAGTTACACAATACATATTTGTTTAGTTTTTGGATAAAGCTTTTACATAAATAAATAAAATCTGATCATTGTAAGCACCCCTGCTAGTGTTAAATGGTTTGTCTCATCTCTGTAACTGATTCTCTGCAGGAAGAGCTTGTTCTTCTGAAAAACAATAGGCTTACTGGTTGGAGCACCATGTGAAAACAGAAAAAATAAAGCCTAAAAAAGTAAATTAATGCAGCCCAGAGATTATGTGACAAACTGCTAAGAATTGTATTCACATGACAGACACAAACGAGTTTGGGGCAATGGTTTGTTCAGAAAAAACGTAAATATTTAACCCTTGCCTTGTATCATATCAAGACTGAGCTGACATTAAAGCACAGGACTGCTCAAGGAAACCTGATACAGCCTTTCCACGTCTAAGTCAGGTCTCGACAAATCACAGTCGCCAGGCACAATGGCGCAATGGCGACTAGAAATTTCACCCTGGCACTTAGGCTTTTGTCAGCCCATTGCCTGTTTGCACCAGACAGCATTAAGACCCTCCTAACAGCCTCCTTTTCTTCACAAACCAGAACTCCAGACTCCAGGCTGATGTGTGCGGGTTGTCGGCACTCTCTGAGAACACATGACATCAGCCAGTCTCTGAGCGCCACTCTGGGGGGATGACGACATGGATAATGGAAGGACGAGCCTAACTGTTGGCTCCTAACTCCTCCAGAGCAGCTCCAGAGTGATGAGAGAAGAGTGTGGGCTCTGATCTCCCTCCACTCTCTTTGGAGGCTGTGCTCAGACACCCATTCCATTCCTGCTGTCATCCATTGGGGATCAGATCTGGGTCAGAGATCAGGGAGGGAGATTGGGGTGTGTGTGGTGTTGGCCAATCTCGGGGTACCCAGGCTGTGTTAAAGTGGATCTGGCAGGAGGCAGAAAATCGCGGCCCGCCGAATTCCATGTCCTAGGAGGAGAGGTGAGTGAGCCACGGACACCAAGCAAAGTCCGTAGTTGGGTCGGAATTTGTGAAGAGTGCGGGGGGGGGGGGTTGCATGGGCTATTAAAATAAGGAGTTTCCCCCTATAACAGGTTTTTTATTTTTGTCATTCTTTCCAGCTAGCCTGTAACCGTGTTACATCTGAGTTATTGGCTGGCCGCTCTGCTGTAAGTAAGTTAGGGTTAGGGAGCCAAACTACTTGCCTTGCCCCAAGCTACGCTAAAAAAAATCCTGGCTTATTTAGCTGGCTCCTAGAGTCAAAGCAAATTTGTCAATCTCTGGTCTAAGTTATACATACAGTACATACTTGGAAGAGCATTGATTTTTCATCAAATTTGGATTCTTAAATATTTGCACCTACCGTTGTTGCTGGTGAACTATCCTGTCTGCTAATTGGGTACTGCATATAAATATCGACTTGGTCTGACCAAGATTTTACAAGCCTATGATTCTTTTCTTCTTGCTACTGGTTCAGTACGTTTGTCCAACAATTCAATCCAAACAACCAAGTCCCAATAGTAACTCTAGGTTTGAGGGAGGGCAAAAAAAGGAACCTACCCATGCTGCCCTAGCTGTTGGGGTGAAGCTTGATAGTTTAACCATTTCAATACCGTGCAATTTTACACCTTCCTGCCCAGGCCATTTTTCAGGTTTCAGCGCTCTCACACTTTGAATGACAATTGCGCGGTCATACAACACTGTACCCAAACTAAAATTTTATCATTTTCTTCACACAACTAGAGCTTTCTTTTGGTGGTATTTAATCACCGCTGGGGTTTTTATTTTTTGCTAAATTAACAAAAAAAGACCCAAAATTTTGAAAAAAAACACATTTTTCTTTGTTTCTGTTATAAAAGTTTACAAATAAATAATTGTTCTTCATAAATTTAGGCCGAGATGTATTCTGCTACATGTCTTTGGTGAAAATAACCCAAATTAGGATGTATTATTTAGTTTGTAGGAAAGTTATAGAGTTCACAAACTCTGGTATAGATCTGAAAATTGATCAATCCTGAAGTACTGACAGCCAATCTAATTTCTTGAGGTCCAAGAATGTCAGAACAGTACAGATATCCCCAAATGACCCCTTTTTGCAGAGTAGACAGTCCGACGTACTTCATAAGAGGCATGGAGAGTTTTTTGAAGTTGTATTTTTTTTGTCATAATTTTTCGGAAAATGAAAAAATTAAAAAAACTATTTTCACTATTTTTTTTTTACATACTGTTACCAGTGCAGTACAGCGTCATCATATAACTGGCATGGCGGTGAACAGGGACACTGACTGGTGACAGTATGAAAAAAATATATATTTTTTTTTTTTAATTTTTTTATTATTTTTAATTTTTTATTACATTTTTTTTTATTTTTTTAAGATTCTTTCTTCATATTTTACTATGACCAAAGTAGTACAATGTTACCATAGTAACATTGTACTACTTTGGGGAAGTGATCAGTATTTTTTTTTTTTTGTTTTGTTTTGTTTTTTTTTTTTTACACAATTTGCTTATAGCAAAGAATTACTTTGCTATAAGCAAGCATTTACCTGAATGAAATCGATTCATTCAGCTTTTTTTTTTTTTTTTTTTTTTTTGTGCTTAGCTGTAATTTG
Source organism: Staurois parvus (assembly GCF_062004578.1). Taxonomy (NCBI): domain Eukaryota; kingdom Metazoa; phylum Chordata; class Amphibia; order Anura; family Ranidae; genus Staurois; species Staurois parvus. The sequence goes on along the minus strand of NW_028318715.1, from coordinate 554,865 downwards.
GTCACAGCTAATCACATGACATGTGCATGTGATTAGCTGTGACCATTCACAGCTAGACACTAGTATACAATGGATGGCATGAATGAAGCCATCCATTGTATACAACGGTCATGTGACCTGCTGTGATTGGTCACAGCAGGTCACATGGTACCAGCAACGGGAGCCGGTACTCGGATCTGTCATCGGCCGTATCTGAGGTACACGGCCGATGACAGATCGCGCTACTGCGCCGCTCTGCATTAGCGCAAACTGCGCATGTGCGGGAGCATGCCAAATGGCGTGCACCCGGAATGCAGCAACACTTTTGAAGCCGCCAAACGGCCATTGGCCGGGCGGCTAATGGTTAATTCTCAACTGTTAGCGTGGCATCCTGTTTAAAAAGCAATAAACTGTAAAAAATATATTTTATTAACCAATGTGCTCTACTTGGAATGCCTCCAGTATGCTATCTCTGCCAATGCAATATGAAACAGAATAATTATAAATTTTCAAAACAAACTGTGAACCTGAAACCAAGTTAAACATTGTCATTCCCAAATCAATCCATTACAGATGACTCAATGACGCAATTTAAACATCTGCCATGCTGATGACTTAAACGCTGCACACAACAGGGAGAAACACAAACCATGCAGCAATCTGTAATTTTTAGACATGGTGTTGGGTTGTCAGTTCAGTGCACTAGAGACAAGCAATGCTTAACAGTAAATGGCCATGTCACATCTTAACTATGCGGTCCCACCCTTTACGCACTCTGTAGTGTTAACTGTAAGTACCTGGATCTGTTCCATATCAGATACATTAGTTGAAGTAAGGAAAAAAAGTAATCACTATATTAATTTCACTTGTTTAACTTCAACCAACAACAGGCACTTAAAAAAAGGCAGTGTATGTGGTTCATCTCAAAACTGAACGTGAAAGACGTGGATGATATTAGACTAAATATGAAGTATTTCAGAGTGCCAATACACAGGTTGATCCACAGCTGATATAACCATTTCAAGCAATACTTACATCAGTTGGGTCATGGAGATCTATAGTCCCAAGTGATAACAAGCACTTCTTAGTATTGTCTCAGAATCCTATTAAGACATTTAGCATCATCCTACAAAGTGTTTCAAAGACAGACTACTAGTATGATTGTCCTATAGGGTTAGTTTACCTTTACCTAAAAACGGCCTATGCAGATAAGGGGCGTCTGTAGATAAAAACAAATTGTGCAGCTTTGACCAAAGTTGAACAATGTCCTTGCTATAGGTGTAGGCATTTATGTACTTCATGGAGACTGACTAGAAAACTCCTAGGACATTGCTAAGAGACACCTAGCTGTTACTGTTCATCCTTACATCACAGAAGCGAGCTCTCAAATGCTGAACTCAGAGCTACTGCATCAGTGGAGAGAACATGTATGTGAGGGGGTTTGAATAAGAGAAAGAGCTTGCTCCAGAGATGAACAGTAATAGCTAGGAGTCTCTTAGCAACGGCCTAGGAGTGTTCCAGTCAGGCTTCATGAGGTACGTACAGTACTGCACAAATGTTTTAAGCAGGTGTGAAGAAATGCTGTACAGTAAGAATGCTTACAAAATTGTATATTGTAATTGTTTATTTTTATCAATTTACAAAATGCAAAGTGAACAGAAGAGAATTCTAAATCAAATCAATAATTGGTGTGACTACCCTTTGGCCTCCAACCAGTATCAATTCTTACACTGGCACACTTTGTACACTTGCAAAGTCGGGGATTTTCTAGGAATAGTTCCAGTGTATGAGTACCAATTATGCCAAACACAGTCATTAACTGAAACAGACACAGCTGACTAGAAGATTAAACCTGGGTGAGGAACAGCCAAAATCTGCTTCTAAGGTGAGGTTGTGGAAGACAGTTTCATGTCACAGTTCATACACCATGGAAAGACTGAGAACAGCAACAAGACAGTTTACTGTATCAACAAGGTCTCTCCCAGGCAAATATTTCAAAGCAGACTGGAGTTTAAAGATGTGCTCTTCAAGCTCTTTTGAAGAAGCACAAAGAAATTAGCAATTTTGAGAACCGTAGATACAGTTGTCAGCCAAAGAAATTTAATGCAGCAGATGAAAGACATATTGTGTCTGGAAAATGCCCAGCAGAGCCATCAGCACAGAACTGACAGAAAACAGTGGGACCCAGGTACACCCATCTACTGTTCGGAGAAGTATGGCCAGAAGTGGTCTTCATGGAAGAACTGAGGCCGAAAAGCCATACCTCCAATGTGGAAACAAGGCTAAGTATCTGAACTATGTACAAAAACATAGGAACTGGGGTGCAGAAAATGGCAGCAAATGCTCTGGACTAATAAGTCAAAATTTTAAATATTTGGCAGTAGCAGGAGGCAGTTTATTTGCCAAAGGGCTGGGGATTGTCTGGAGGCAACAGTGAAGCATGGTGGAGGTTCCTTGCAAGTTTGGGGCTGCATTTCTGCAAATGGAGTTGGAGATTAGCTCAGGATCAATGGCATCCTCAATGCTGAGAAATACAGGCAGATACTTGTGCCATACCATCAGAGAGGTGTGTGATTGGCCCCAAATTTATTCCGCAGTAGGTCAATGACCCAAAACATGCAGTCAATGTCATTAAGAACTATCTTCAGTGTAAAAAAGAGCAAGGAGTCCTGGAAGTGACAGTTTGGCCCCCACAGAAGGATTTGAGCCAGTCTGCATCCAGAGAAGATCTGTGATTAGTTCTCCAAGATGTTTGGAACAACCTTCCTTCCAAGTTCCTTCAAAAAACGTGTGCAGAAGAATTGATACTGTTTTGAAAGCAAAGAGTGGTCACACCAAATATAATTGATAAAAATAAGCTATTAGCTCTTCTGAAAGCATTCTTAGGCTCCTTGCACACGGGCATCATAATTTACTGTTGTGTACTAAGGAACTTGTGACGCTTGTGTGCAAGGGGCCAAAAATTGTGTGTAAAGACCTGAGTAGTGGCAAGTATAGGCGAGTAAAGGCGTGTGAGGGTATAGACGAGTAAAATTCTTCTTCATTGACAGTATTATAATATACTCACGTAAACAAATAAATGAGTAAACACATGAGTATATTACTGCACTCAAATGAAACGTTTTCTATTTTTGTTTTACTGCTCTGTACTCAGCGCTGTAATACTGATCATTACTCAGCTGTGTGAAATGTCCCATAGACAACAATGCATCTCATTTCTGATCAGTAAAAAAACACAGCATTTTTTACTCCCATGTGCAACATTTCTAGTATATATATATTTCTGCTAATGTGCAGCATCACCATCAACTTGATCCTACTGTATCTCCACCTTGCTTCAGAGAGGAGATCAAACATACTTTCTTAGAGGGCACAACATTGCGGAACAAAGCTAGAGTTGCTAAAATTACAGCAGATTACATTTTGCAATTCATATACAAGTTATTTTATATTTACCAATTTTTTTGTTTACTTACCTTTGCAGATCAGCACCAATTAACAGGAAATCAGACACATTTATGTGCTTGTTTTGATTCTCAGAGTAGATGTTAGGAGCTGAGATAAAATCAAGATTCCTAAGTGTTTCAGCTTTACATTTTTAAATTCTAATAAAGTCAGTAATGCAGTTCTCACAACAACAATCAAACTATAAATACTGCCATGGTAGTAAATAATATTTTGCAAGAAGATAATATCACCTACAAAATATACCTGAATGAGCAGATTACTTCAGCTTTAAGCCTTTGACATAAGTGCATTCAGTAAACTTCAGACATTCCTAATATGAACAAAGTTCACACTACTACGCTATCCACAGTCCAAATCCTCACCTGATAATTTGCACTGTCATTCTCACTCTATACTTCTGTAATGTGTTGCCTGTGTGCATAAGGACAATGTTCTGGGCCGGGGATCACTATGGTACCAACATCCCACTTTTAGTACACGTCCTTGAACACTGGTGGTCAGGAATAAAATACATATGCACAGAAATGACGTGAAGAGGCTTCCAATCTAGCCTGCAGCTAGCTCTATATACCCACCATGGCACACATTTTATGTTAACTGGAAATACCATTTAAAGGCATACTACAGGAAACAACATATTTTAACTCATGTACTCTTTTGTGTGCATTCTGTAACACAAGTTACCATAGCTGTGCTCCAGGCAATAGCTAACTAAACATACAAAATATGTAGAAATAAGGAAAGTAATTTGAAGGTCAAAGGATTTCTCATTCTGTTTATCCATTTCTGAGATTTAAACAACCTCATGACACTGCAGTCAGGTGGATGACAACACTTACAGTTAAAGAATGTGAGACTAGACAGTGAAAGGACAGCAATCTGAAGAGGTAATTCCTCGTCACTCTGCTCTCTCAGCACAACTAATTAACTCTCAGACCTGTACATCCCTCTTCCACTCTCAGTGGATAGTAAATGTAATGGTGGGTATATCCAGGCGTTTCTGATCAGCCACAAATGGGAAACCTGTACAAAATCAATGACCCTCTGACTGTCTATGTTGCATGTAAAAGCACATGGATCGAATACCTGTGGTTTGGGATGGATGTGAGCCCTGGATGTGAACTGTTTGCATTCAGAAGCACATACCTAATCCTAACAGAAGGTAATTGCTCCATGTAAATTTACATATAAGCAGCTGCAGACAGCTGTGGACAATGTCAGACTATAATTGATTTGTACAGGCTTCCTATCTGCAGCTTATTGCACAAACCTGGCTGTACCTGCAATAGAAATACAATGGTGTGGACGGTGTACAACTCCAATCTCCAATCATCAGTGTGCTTGAGGCCTCAGACTATGAACTAGTTAAAATTAAAGAACTTAAAGTTCTAAAGCCAGCATAGCCGGTGAAAGGCATTTAACAGTGCTTGTACATACATTCGTTATTCTACTGAGCATCTCAAGGAAACACAAACCCTGAGAACTCTGACTCTTCCAGGTCTGAACTCTGGCCTGATCATTCCCCTGCATCCTAGAATACAATGTGCCATGCCTTTTGACCATCAGAGAGCCATGATTTGCTGGAGGTATACCTAAGGTTTAACTTCTAAGCTGCCAGTAATTACTGGCAAATCGAGTTCAGGGAAGCTAAGGACACATATGAGAAAACAATAAGTAAAAACAGGAATCTCCAAGGACAGAAATAAATGAATTGCCATCACTTTTGAAGGTTCAGGCTCTATGTTTAACATCCTTATCACTCTTTGATTTCTTAAATATCTGATTTACCTTAACTCCTGTACAGGTGTACGATCTCCTATCGTACAGAAATTGCTTACTCTGACTTCACTGCACACTGTAGCTTTTCACAGTGTGCATTAGATACTGCAACAAGTCAGATACAACCAGTGTTATTTCCTGCAGGATATTCAGCATCACCTAGCTTTCTCATCCTTCGCCTTAATGTTCAAAGATCCAATGTGGTGGCACAGACACAGCGGCCAGTAGCTCCCAGCTTTGGTGGTGGGTGGCTCTGGTACTGTGTGTCTGCGGGACAAGTTACGCCTGGACTATGTATGACAAGCAGACCTTGCTCTGTATCAGAGGCAGCTGTGTGGGATTCACTGCAGGGGTGGATGTTCTTGGGACAGCTGCAGTTATGGGTGTTCTTTGCCTGGGGATGCGGTCATGGCCCCTAGATCCCCTGGAGACTAAGGAATACAGAGATCGGCTGGGTAGGAGCCAAAGGTGTAGTGGTCATACCAGTCAACTTGCAGAGTGGTGTTTCTGCCATCTGGAGGCTCAGGATGGAATTGCACAGAGTGAGCTGTGTAGAGTAGTGAGCAGTTTTCAGCATACCAAGCAATGTGACAGCTGGGATTGTGATCAGAATGGCTGCAGGCTGAGGAGCCAGAGAAGGTAGAGGTAAGCTGCAGCTTTCAAGAGTCAGGTGGATGTCCTGGAGATCGGACCTAGCTTTGAGGTGCCAAAAAAAGATATATGTACTGGGGATCAATGTATCAGCAGGCACAGTGCACAAGTAAGGCTGAATAGTTGTCTAGGCAGTGTCTTCATGGCGAGCTGGGGGTGGAAGCCAAGGAAGAGATGTCAGAGACCACTTAAAATACAAATACTAAGTTTGTCAGGTACATACCTCTTGACTGGTCACAATTATTTGAGTACAGCCTATTCTTACAAGAAAGTACAGTAGCGAATGCTTCTGAAGACAATGTCCAAGATTTCCAGAGCTGTGGTCGTAACACTGGGTTTAAAAGCATCTCGAAACTGAAAAGCTGAATGAAAAGAAAATCCACCACACTATTAGTTGGCTTCGAAAACTGACATACATACAGCAAAAACAAGTACAGCAACATTTTGCAAAAGCAAATCTAGGAGAAAGTTCAGACTTTAATTATTCTGCAAAGACCAACGTCAAACCTACAGAGTCTGTAATGGCTGACTCACCCTGACATTCCACTTTAAACATAAGTAGCACTTACTGTATGTCTAAAGTAGTACCAAGTGCTAGGCATTGTTTTACCTTAATACATTTTCTGCATTAAGGTAAGAATTGCCCCAGTACCCTTGCACCTTCTCTGCCCCCATCCTCAAACACTGATTGCTAGCCCTCATTAACCGCCACCGACTCCTGGACTATCTAAGTCACTTCCGGATCTTCCAGTTTGCAGAGGAGGTTGCTGAGGGCAGCAGAGCGAGACTTGTGCTGCTGTCAGTCAAGTTAGTAAAAGAGGTGAGAGCGTGGGCATGGCTTGGAAAGCACTGTGTGTGTCTATGGACACAGCCAGATTGGCAAAGGGCATTAATGGTTGTCTCTTTAGCGCAGCCAGCTAAAGATGACACCCTCAAATAGATGGGGGGAGGGCAGAGGCTTGGGAATCTGCCACAAGAGACAGAAAAGGATCATTTTAAAGAAGAAAGAAGTATCATCCAAGGTAAGTATTGTAGGTAAGTATTGTCCTCCTCCTTTTGAGTTTAATATCACTTTGGAGTATAAGGGCCACTTCACACCAAAACGTGTTGCAGGAAACGTGTGCATTTCCTGCACTGCGTTCAAAACACACTGCAGTTTTTCATCTGCAGCGGGGTCAGTATTAAGTTGATAACACCCCAAATTCAGTGCATTTGCCCATACAGGAATGCATGGTACAGAAGTACAATGCGATCCAATTGCAGTGCATATCCAAAAGTAGTGCATGCACTATTTCTGAATGAATGGGTTGAATTGTGCAATTCCTGGTGTGAACTGGTTCAAAATTTTTTGAATAGTGTGGAGGATTAGGGAATCTGTCAGGTTTGATTTTTGTGCCCCCAAACTTTTAAAGTGGTTGTAAAGGCTCAAGGTTTTTACCCTAATGTATTCTATGCATGAAGGTAAAAAAACCTTCTGTGTGCAGCAGCTACCAAAGCCCCCCTAAAACTTACCTGAGTCCAATCTCGATTCAGCGATGTGCACTGGAGACACAGCTCTCCTGGGTCTCTCCCGGGTCTCTCCCTCATTGACTGAGACAACAGTGGCAACCATTGGCTGCTGCTACTGTCAATTACTGGCAGTGAGCCAATTGGGGGAGAGTGAGGGCGGGGCAGGGCTGAGCCACGCTCCATATGTGAATGGACACACACAGAGCAGCAGCTTGGGCGTGAGCCTGATCAGGTGCCCCCCGAGCAAGCTGCTTGCTATGGGGGCAATAGGAAGGAGGGAGGGGCCTGAAGCGCCAGTGGGGGACCCAAGAAGAGCAGGATTGGGGCTGCTCTGTGCAAAACCACTGCACAGAGCAGGTATGTTTGTTATTTAAAAAAAAAAGTCTTTAATATCATTCCGGGTTTAGGAAATGCATAATAAAAAATCACATTTTGAAAGAAAAAGTATGGGTTTAATTGATAAAAAAAAATAATTATACTCATCTAGGTGGATGCAGCATCAGTCCAATGCTTCTGTTGTCCCCCACTGCCTCCAAGATCGAGAACTAAGCGATCAAACACCGCTGATCACTCAACTCTTGGTCTTTAGGCTGCAGAGAGCTGGTAGTGTCAGTCACCAGCTCTCTGCTCTGTCCCTCCAACAGTCACTGAAGCGCTAGGCTGTGGTGGAGAAGGAAGCAGCTGGTTCAGTATCCCAGCATTTCACTAAGAGGCTGAGCTAGCTGCCGGTCCAGGCATCTGGGTGGATCTTGACTATATGGATGCATACCTTTAGGATCATACAAATCATTAGCCTTGCCCAGGGGCGGACTGACAACTCATGGGGCCCCCAGGCAATAGGGGATCATGGGGCCCCTGTGTCCTTGCCCAAACTCAAAAAAGCCTATGAAAAAGGTACCAGGGGCATCTCATGGGGCCCCCTACTGACCTCGGGCCCTCGGGCAGTGCCCGAGTTTCCAAATGGTCAGTCCGCCCATGGCCTTGCCCTATTGCATTAATAACTGACCCACTCACATAAGCATGTAGATTATAGAATGAGTTAAAACAAAACATGCAAAGAAATATAGTATTTGTGATATGAACAAATACTAACTTAGCAGATGCATTGCATTTATGTACTAGTTTCATGTCAACTCCAAGGAAAATGTGAGCGTTACAAAGGAAAGTGTCTGACCAAATTAAAGCTGCACTCCAGGGTAACCACATTTTGCCTTAATACAAGACTCCTGTGTATTCTCATGTGAATATTCTCATGCTTTGTGTATTTCTTCCAGATCTGTGTAGTTATCCAGCATGGAAGAGTTCTTCTGGGTAGGAGCTTCCTGTAATAATGACCACTAAGTGCTGCACCCTCATTGTGCAGGGTGACTGGTTATGTATCCGCCCCTCCTGCAGTTTTATGCAGGCTCTGCTCTCTGCACAGGCTACGTACAGCTCAGTGCTGATTTCACTGCTACATTTACAAGGTAATATCTGAGTTTAAAGGCAATTGGTGTACATAAAGTGGATTTATATCTTTTGTGGTTAATGAGAGCATATTTAAATGAAAGGGTTTGTGCCAGAAGTTCAGATTTAAATTCAGGAAGAAATTTATTTCAGATACTTATATAGCGCCGTCCATTTACGCAGCACTTTACATATATATTGTACATTCACATCAGTGCCTAACCCTCAAGGGGCGTACAATCTAAGGTAAGAAATGAAGCAATTTCTTGATGGTTCTTATTATAAACAGTGGAATTGTTTACTCCTAAAGGGATATGATATCCGATTCCACTGGGTATTTTTCCCCTTCCTTAACTATCACAAAGACATTACAGAATATGAAAGGAAATCACCCAAAGTGAATATAAATCCCACGTTTGACAGCAGTCACATGAACAAGTGTCCCCATTGGAAGATTTCCTTCAACCTGATCTTCTGGTGACAATTGTAAAATATTAGGATAAGATTTTTTATTTCAGGCATGTGACTGTAATTTTCAAATCTTATTGGTCTCACTTTCTGACTATTGGCAGAAAACGATGAAGAAAACTGATGGGGGGGGGGGGGTCTAACCCTTTGCCAGTCTATCCACAATAAGAATAAAACATGTGGGCTGGATTTTAAAGTGTATGTAAACTAGAACAGTAACTGTGAGGCTATGGTCACTCCTTGTACGTGTTGAGAACATCCCCATGTATCTGTTAACCCTTTGAGGACCAAGGGACGTATTTGTCCCATGTTTTTAATTGCCTGTATCATCTGATTAAGAACTTAAAACTCTTCCTTTTTTTTTTGGTTTGAGTCAAAATATTAGTTCTTATCAACAAACAACAAATGGATCTAGCTTTTTGCCAATTATTTCATGAAATGGCTTAGTTACAGCAACTGAAGTGTACGAACTTTAAAAACAAAAATATTGATTCTTTTGGCGTTCCGTAATCTTATGGTCCTCAAAGGGTTAACATGCATGCCGACAAGCGCAAAAATAGGAATAGCTGTTCATCCAGCCAGAAATCTTGCAAAATGTACTCTCTGTCTCTGGACTGTTATCATTTCGCATTATTCCCTGCTCTCTTCACGGACTACAAAAACACCTCCCCGTTGTGGACTGAAAAACCCCTTCTCCTGTTATGGAGAAGAGAGGGAGGTGTTATATAGTCTTAACACTCTCCCTTCCTAGAGTGATAACGCTGCTTCTCCTAAGCTCCTAAATGCTGCAAGTTGTCACTTGACTGGAAATGTGTTACTGGCAAGATCAAGGTGAAAATAAAAAGTGTAAAAAGCATAACTAATGCAGACTTCACATCTAAGGAAAGGTACACTAGAAAACATTCAATTTTTGATATTGGATTTAGATATTTTTGGGTCAGCACAGTGGCTAAGTGGTTAGCACTTCTGCCTAGCAGCATTAGCATCGTCAATTCAAATCCTAACCATAGCACTACCTGCCTAGTGTTTGCATGTTCTCCCTGTGCCTGTATGAAATTTCTCTGTTTTTTTCCCACACAAGACATGCCGGTAGGTAAAAGGTAGTGTGTATGAATGCGAGTTAAAGACTGTAGATTGTAAGCTCCTTGAGGGCAGGGGCTGATGTGAATGTTCAATATATCCAGTGGGGAAATTAATTATTTGATCCCCTGCAGATTTTGTAAGTTTTCCCACTTACAAAGAAATGAAGGGTCTATAATTTTTATCATAGGTGTGTTTTAAATGATAGAGACAGAATATCAACCAAAATTCCAGAAAAAAACATATGATACAACTGTTATAAAAAGAGTTGCAGTTCAGTGGGTAAAATAAGTATTTGATCCCCTACCAACCTGACCATCTCAGCACTTGCATGAAGTTCCACAGGGGAGTCAGTCATATGTGTCCTTACTAATGACCCCGCATTGGTAGGCTTCCAATGCAAGGCAGGAAAATTCATCCCTGAAATTTGAGAGCATATCCTCAAGAGATTTCCCTGTACCATTCATGATTTGTAATATTTCTAGACACATGTCTACAGTAGAGAAAATTATTATTTGATCACCTGCAAATTTCGTACGTATGCCCACTTACAAAGAAATTAAGGGTCTATAATTTTTATCATAGGTGTATTTTAAACGATAGAGACAGTGTATCAACAACAAATCCAAAAAAGAAAAATGTTATAAACTGAATTGCAGTTCAGTGAGTAAACTAAGTATTTGCTCCCCTACCAACCAACAATAATTCTGGCTCCCACAGACTGGCTATGTGCTCATGTACTACACAGATTAGTCCTGTCAATTTAAGAAGGTGCTCCTAACAACAACTCGTTATGTGTATAAAAGATACCTGTCCACGGAATCTCCTTCTTTCATTCAAACCTGACCGTCATTCATGGGCAAGACCAAAGAGCTGTCAAAGGACGTCACGGAGAAGACTGTAGACCTGCACAAGGCTGGAATGGGCTACAAGACCATCAGCAAGAAGCTTGGTGAGACGGAGACAACTGTTGGAGTAATTATTCGCAAATGGAAGAAATACAAAAGAACCATCATTCGATATCGGTCTGGAGCTCCATGCAAGATTTTGCCGCACTGGGTAAGGGTGATTATGAAAAAAGTGAGGGATAGGCCTAGAACTACACAGGAGGAGCTTGTGAATGATCTCAAGGCAGTTGGCACCAGTCACCAAAAAAACATTGGTAACACAATACGCTGCCATGGACTGAAATCCTGCAGTGCTCGCAAGGTCCCCCTCCTCAATAAGGCACATGTACAAGCCTGTCTAAAGTTTGCCAATGAACATCTAAATGATTCAGAGAAGGACTGGGAGAAAGTGCTGTGGTCAAATGAGACAAAAAAAAAAGGGGGCTTTTTGGCACTTACTGTGTTTGGAGGTAGAACAATGCTGACTATGACCCTAAGAATATAATCCCTACAGTGAAGCATGGAGGTGGAAACATTCTGCTTTGGGGCTGCTTCTCTGCTAAAGGTACAGACCAACTTTGCCTTATTGAGGGGCCAATAGATGGGGCAATGTATTGTAAAATCTTAATGAGAACCTTCTTCCCTCAGCCAGAACACTGATGGATTGTGGATGGGTCTTCCAGGATGACAATGACCCAAAAAATACTGCCAAGGCAACAAAGGAGTGGCTCAAGAAGGAGTACATTAAGGTCATGGAGTGGCCTAGCCAGTCTCCAGACCTCAATCCTATAGAAAGTGTATGGAGGGAGCTGAAATTTCAAGTTGCCAAGCAACAACCATCAAATCTTAAGGATTTAGAGAAGCTCTGTAAAGAGTGGACAAAAATCCCTCCTGAAATGTGTGCAAACCTGGTAAAAAACTGCTTACCGCTGTGCTTACCAACAAGGGTTTCTCTACCAAGTACTAAGTCATGTTTTGCTTGGGGATCAAATACTAATGTTACTCACTGAACTACAACTCAATTTATAACATTTGTTTCGTGTTTTTCTGGATTTTAGGTAGATATTTTGTCTCTATCATTTAAAATACACCTATGATAAAAAGTATAGACCCTTTATTTCTTTGTAAGTGTGCAAACTTACAAAATCTGCAGGGGATCAAATAATTATTTTCCCCTCTGTATGTAAAGCTTTGTGTAAATTGGCAGCACTATATACCGTATTTTTCGCTCCATAAGATGCACCTGACCATAAGACGCGCCTAGGTTTTAGAGGAGAAAAACAAGAAAAAAAATATTCTGAACCAATGGACTGCGGACACAGTGCAGGGGGTGGCCAGAGACCGCGGACACAGTGCAGGGGGTGGCCAGAGACCGCGGACACAGTGCAGGGGGTGGCCAGAGACCGCGGACACAGTGCAGGGGGTGGCCAGAGACCGCGGACACAGTGCAGGCCCCCTGCACTGTCCGCAGTCTCTGGCCATCCCCTGCACTGTGTCCGCGGTCTCTGGCCATCCCCTGCACTGTGTCCGCGGTCTCTGGCCATCCCCTGCACTGTGTCCGCGGTCTCTGGCCATCCCCTGCACTGTGTCCGCGGTCTCTGGCCATCCCCTGCACTGTGTCCGCGGTCTCTGGCCATCCCCTGCACTGTGTCCGCGGTCTCTGGCCATCCCCTGCACTGTGTCCGCGGTCTCTGGCCATCCCCTGCACTGTGTCCGCGGTCTCTGGCCATCCCCTGCACTGTGTCCGCGGTCTCTGGCCATCCCCTGCACTGTGTCCGCGGTCTCTGGCCATCCCCTGCACTGTGTCCGCGGTCTCTGGCCATCCCCTGCACTGTGTCCGCGGTCTCTGGCCATCCCCTGCACTGTGTCCTCGGTCTCTGGCCATCCCCTGCACTGTGTCCTCGGTCTCTGGCCATCCCCTGCACTGTGTCCTCGGTCTCTGGCCATCCCCTGCACTGTGTCCTCGGTCTCTGGCCATCCCCTGCACTGTGTCCTCGGTCTCTGGCCATCCCCTGCACTGTGTCCGCGGTCTCTGGCCATCCCCTGCACTGTGTCCGCGGTCTCTGGCCATCCCCTGCACTGTGTCCGCGGTCTCTGGCCATCCCCTGCACTGTGTCCGCGGTCTCTGGCCATCCCCTGCACTGTGTCCGCGGTCTCTGGCCATCCCCTGCACTGTGTCCGCGGTCTCTGGCCATCCCCTGACCATAAGACGCGCCTAGGTTTTAGAGGAGAAAAACAAGAAAAAAAATATTCTGAACCAATGGACTGCGGACACAGTACAGGAGGTGGCCAGAGACCGCGGACACAGTGCAGGGGGTGGCCAGAGACCGCGGACACAGTGCAGGGGGTGGCCAGAGACCGCGGACACAGTGCAGGGGGTGGCCAGAGACCGCGGACACAGTGCAGGGGGTGGCCAGAGACCGCGGACACAGTGCAGGGGGTGGCCAGAGACCGCGGACACAGTGCAGGGGGTGGCCAGAGACCGCGGACACAGTGCAGGGGGTGGCCAGAGACCGCGGACACAGTGCAGGGGGTGGCCAGAGACCGCGGACACAGTGCAGGGGGTGGCCAGAGACCGCGGACACAGTGCAGGGGGTGGCCAGAGACCGCGGACACAGTGCAGGGGGTGGCCAGAGACCGCGGACACAGTGCAGGGGGTGGCCAGAGACCGCGGACACAGTGCAGGGGGTGGCCAGAGACCGCGGACACAGTGCAGGGGATGGCCAGAGACCGCGGACACAGTGCAGGGGATGGCCAGAGACCGCGGACACAGTGCAGGGGATGGCCAGAGACCGCGGACACAGTGCAGGGGATGGCCAGAGACCGCGGACACAGTGCAGGGGATGGCCAGAGACCGCGGACACAGTGCAGGGGATGGCCAGAGACCGCGGACACAGTGCAGGGGATGGCCAGAGACCGCGGACACAGTGCAGGGGATGGCCAGAGACCGCGAACACAGTGCAGGGGATGGCCAGAGACCGCGGACACAGTGCAGGGGATGGCCAGAGACCGCGGACACAGTGCAGGGGATGACCAGAGACCGCGGACAGTGCAGGGGATGACCAGAGACCGCGGACAGTGCAGGGGATGACCAGAGACTGCGGACAGTGCAGGGGATGACCAGAGACCGCGGACAGTGCAGGGGATGACCAGAGACTGCGGACAGTGCAGGGGATGACCAGAGACTGCGGACAGTGCAGGGGATGACCAGAGACTGCGGACCTTTGGGGAGGGAGGGAGAACAGGTACCTGAATTTGACAGGTACCCGCTCCCTCTTCCCCGGAGTTGTCCTTCCTTCTTCCCGCGGCGGCTTCTGTGACAGCCGTGTGCCCACTGCGCATGCGCGAGAAGCGCTGCGCTTTGTGAATGGCCCGGAGCCTTCTGGGACCTGCCATGTGTCCCAGAAGACACCGAACCATTCACAAAGCGCGGCGCTTCTCGCACATGCGCAGTGGGCACCCGGCTGTCACAGAAGCCGCCGCGGGAAGACTGCAGCGCTCAAGCGAGGAACAGGTAGGGTCCTGCAGGAGAGAAGAGATAAGCGGCCGGCCCAATATTCTGACATGGTGGCGGCAGAAATACCGGACCGGCCGCTTTACATTCGCTCCATAATCCGCACTGACATTTCCCCCCCTTTTTTGGGGGAAAAAAAGTGCGTCTTATGGAGCGAAAAATACGGTATCTGTAAAAAAATAATGTTAATGTAGTAATAAAGGTAAAAAAAAAAAAATCAAAAGTTGGTATTTACTAGTAACTGGTCTTGTTTTAAAAATGACCACTTGTCAAAACTTTTTATTTTTTTTTTGTAAAAAGGCCAACTGAATAGCAGAATTTACTATAAGGACCCTTTCACATACAAGGGGAGATTTAATAAAACTGAAGCACTCAGAATCTGGTGCAGCTGTGCATGGCAGCCAATCAACTTTTACGGCTAGGTTCACACCTATGCAGGCTGCGTTTGAGCCATTTCTGCACTGCATTTTGCATTGCGTTTTGGGGGTTGTTTTTCATTTTTCTTGTTGCTAGGCAGATTTAAAACACTGCAAAAATGCAATACATGCTTTTTTGCAGCATTTCCATTGAAGTCTATAGAACCAAAAACACAACTTTTTGCATTAAAAAAAGTCCTGACCCATTCCAACAAACGCACCAGGTGAAAATGTACAGGTGTGAACATGTCCCATAGGAAATCATGTTAAATGGACTGTACTGAGTTTATGCAAAACCTTGCAGAAAACACTTAGGTGTGAACTTAGGTTAACTTCAGCTTGTTTAATTAGGCTTTGATAAATAAAACCTGGAAGCTAACTGGTTTCTAAGCACAGTTGAACAAGATTTTGCACTCTCCAGTGTTAGGCCTGGTTCACACCAATGCGTTTTTTTAGTGCTTTTTGCAGAAACACACTACAGTCAATTTAACATGGTTTCCTATGGGACATGTTCACATCTATGCTTTTTTGAGCTGCTGCATTTTTGGAAAGGGTCAGGGACTTTTTTTAATGCAAAAAGTAGCGTTTTTGCTACAATAGAGTTCAGTGGAGAAGATGCTGAAACACATGTAGTGCCTTTTTGCCACGATCTTACTCTGCACAGGTCAAAAAGATATTTCCCTTGAAAAAAAAAAAGCAAGATGCATGCAAAAAACAGACAAAAAGCACAATGCACTGGTGTGAACCAGGCTTTAGTAAATAACCCCACAGGGTCTGATTAGGTCAGCCTGTCAGTTTTTCAGGTGGACCTGATTGGGCGGTCTTTTCGCTCCTATGGACCGGTGAGTGTAAATGGTCCACACCCCCCCCCCCCCCCCCGCCTACCTCTGGATCCAATCCAATCTAAAAAAAAAAAAAAAAACGTAAGGGGATCTGTCCCCATCCAGCTAGGTCAGGGGTGGGCAACTGTGGCCCACTGGCTGTTGTGGAACTACATGTCCCACAAAGCATTGGAAGATGACAGTTACAAGCATGACTCCCAGAGGCAAAGGCTGATGGGAAGACTGACAGTTACTCCAAGAGGCAGAGGCATGATGGGACTTGTAGTTTTGCAACAGCAGGAGGGCCGCAGTTGCCCACCCCTGATCTAGGTGGATCGCATTGGAGGGCAGTCAGGTGTAAACAATGGAGTCCATTTACACCCAGCTGCCCATAGAGCAGAGCAGGCTCTGTCTGTGTCCACTCTGCATAAATTGAGCGGACATGGATGTGTCATCGGCTTGTTTTGCTCTGATCAGCAGGGGATTGGACAACAGATTCCCTGCTGATCTCAAGTGTCCACCCCGTGTGTAAGGGGCCAAACGGATCATCGACACCTGAGATTTTCCGCACTGGATAAATGCAGGTCAGCGCTAGGACACATAAAATACAACGGTTTTGTGCCCCGACCACACCATAATGCCGGTGTATTCAGCATGTCACAGTGCAGAAAACCGCAGCATGTCTGTATTCTTCCACAACACATTGTTGAGAAAGAAAAATCGAAGAGCGCAATGTACTGCAACGCATATCGCATCCCTCCCTGCCGAAGACGACACTGCGCTCGCCTGCACTGTAAACGGTTTACCATGCGGCCTATTGCGACAGAAGGAAAACGAAAAATAATCTTACATTTCGGCTTCAGGACACTTCAGTTACTGCTTCACTGAATATTTTAACTCCTTCACGCCAATGTCACACAAATAGTCTGCCTCATAGAGCTGGGCTTTTTTCTGTGGGGGTCACATATTTATTTATTTATTCATTTCAGGTACTTATATAGCGCCGTCAATTTACACAGAGCTTTACATATATATTGTACATTCACATCAGTCCCTAACCCTCAAGGGACATACAATCTAAGGTCCCTAACTCACATTCATACATACACATACTAGGGCCAATTTAGACAGGAACCAATTAACCTACCAGCATGTATTTGGAGTGTGGGAGGAAACCCACGCAGGCACAGGGAGAACATGCAAACTCCAGGCAGGTGATGCCGTGGTTGGGATATTTGCCTATTTGTCTTTGTGCTGGGAGTGTGCCGCACAGCGCTCTCCGAACACAAAGACCAGGGTGTCACTGAGAGCCCCAGGTCCCGTTCTTATGATCAGGACCCAGGACTCCCAATTCCGGGTCACATGATCGCAGTGGTAGCCTCTGATTGGCTATCACACTGATCTGTCACTGTGAAGCATGCCCCCCCCTTGTTTTTTTTTTCCTCTCTGAATGGAAGAGAGAGACATTGTATCTCTATGTCTCCTTGCAGAGAAAGAAATAAAAACTGTAAAAAAAAAAAAAAGATAAATATTAAAAAATATAATAAAAAAATAAAGAAAAAATACCTAGATCAAGGTTTGATCTAGTTCAGTGCCAGGGTTAGTTTTGAGTTAAGGTCAAAGGTCAGAATTTTTTTTTTTAATTGGTGTCAATGTCAGTGTGTTTCGGGTAAAAAAAAACAAAAAACAAAATGTGCGCTATTGTTTCTGGGCTGTAGTACAGGTACAAACAACAAATAACATTATTATTATACAGTATTTATAAAGCGCCAATAGTTCGCTCAGCGCTGTACATTACAAAGGGGGACAGAACATGTGACAGAACAATAACAATACAATGTGATACACGAGGGGTTCGAGGGCCCTGCTCCTTAGAGCTTACAATCTAGGAGTACACATATATGGTATCTCTGCGATCGTCAAGAGCTGGAAAATTTATTTGGGGTTTTTCTTTGGTGGTAGGTTATGGTAACAAGAAACACAGTAAAATTTTAAAAAAATGATTTTTTTTTTTACTATTTTGGGCCAGTTTTCCTATGATTATAAAAAAAAAAAATCAGGGGATATTCATTATCATACCACCAAATGAAAGCCTGAAAAAAAACGCAGTACAATTCACCTGAATGCACAAAGTAGTTGAGATGATATGTACGCAGGGACGGACTGACAACTCATGGGGCCACCGGGTAATAGGGGATCATGGGGCCCCTGTGTCCTTGCCCAAACTCAAAAAAGCCTATGAAAAAGGTACCAGGGGCATCTCATGGGGGCCCCCTACTGACCCCGGGCCCTCGGGCAGTGCCCAAGTTTCCAAATGGTCAGTCCGCCATTGTACGTACGGTTTTACTAACACGTGTCAACGTCAGGGGCGGACTGACAACTCATGGGGCCCCCAGGCAATAGGGGGCCCGTGTCCTTGCCCAAACTCAAAAAAGCCTATGAAAAAGGTACCAGGGGCATCTCATGGGGCCCCCTACTGACCCTGGGCCCTCGGGCAGTGCCCGAGTTTCCAAATGGTCAGTCCGCCCCTGGTCAACGTTGTAAAATGTTACTACGGCTTTAAGATTTGTTTTACCCTTCAGCTAACATAGGGATTTGGGGGAGCGCAGAATTAGAGGACCTTCCATCAAATCATATGATTGGAAACCACTGCTAAGGAACACTCATGTCCCCCAAATATGACCGGGGTACCACCATCAGTGTCAATAGGAGTCACAGGCAAAGCAATCCCGCCATTCCTGAGCTGGAAAGGGTCTTAAAAATCATAACCAGCTGATACTGAAGGGGTTAACAGGGAGCCCGAATCTCTGCTCAGCGCTGAGACCACCACAGGAACCTTGTTACCGCTCACTGCGCGCAGCCTGTGACAAGGCCAGGGTGTCAGGACGGAAGAATGAAGTGCTAGAATTTTGCAAAGTGCCGTAAGTTCCAATTCCGGGACCGGACAGTGCTCTTCCTACCCGCTGAGTAAACACGACAGCCCGCTCACCAGCAGTACGGTACACCCTGGACAGCGCATGCGTGGTCACTCAAGCGAGGGCTCCGGCGTAACATGTGACCCAGAATTCTGGGTGTTGCAGTTTGGAGTATGAGGGAGAAATCGCTGAGTAAGCTTTGCTGTGCATCCTCCAGAGCTTTCATTTCCTGTCACAGGGACAAAACGTGAAAGGAAATCTCCCACAGTCATGGCTTTAACCACTTGTCCTCCAGAGGATTTACCCCCCTTCCCGAACAGGCCATTTTTTGCAATGTAGTGCTGCGTTACTTTAACTGACAATTGCGCTGTCATGCAACGCTGTAAATAAATGAAATGCATGTTCTTTTTTTCCTACAAATAGAGCTTTCTTTTGGTGGTATTTGATCACCTTTGTGTTTTTTGCACTATAAAGATTGACAATTTTGAAAAAAAAAACAATATTTTTGACTTTTTGCTATAAAAACAATAAAATCCAATAAAAAAAATTTAAAAAATAAAATTTCTTCATAAATTTAGGCCAAACTGTATTCTGCTACATGACTTGTTTTCTGTTAAAAAAAATCCCAATATGTGTATATTAATTGGTTTACGTGAAACTTATAGCATCTACAAATGGCGGTATATAGATTGTAAGCTCCAAGGAGCAGGGCCCTCCTATCCCTCTTGTATTGAACTGTATTGTTACTGTATTGTCCCCCGTTATATTGTAAAGCGCTGAGCAAACTGTTGGCGCTATATAAATCCTGTATAATAATAATAATATACTGGAATTTTGTTTTTTAAATACTAGCAATAGCGGCAATCAGCGACTTATAGCAGGACTGCGGCTGGCATCACTGGGAGGGAACTGACTAAGGCTGAGTTCACACTGATGTGGTGCGGAATTTGCAGCATTTTCTGTGCGAATTCTACACTGTATCAGAATCGCACCTCGTTCATGAGAACCGCTGTGGGTGTGTATGTTAAGTTAACAACACCCCAAAATTGGTCCGCAAAACACAGTGCGATGTGCAGAATCAGATCGCATAGGTGTGAATACCCATGCGATCTAATTCTAGTGCGGACCAAAAAAAGGGTCCTGCGCGTTTTTAGTGCAGTGCGATTAGAGCTATAAAAAATGTATGGCTCCAATCACACCGCACACAATTCACATGAGATTTGCACAGGAATGCGGTGCGGTTCCTGTGCAAATCATATGCGATATACCGCACTGCATGTGTGTGAACCCAGGCTTACTGTCATTGACATCCCCAGTTAAACTAATACAGTGATCAGTGCTAATAAAAAGCACTGACACTGTACTAATGACACTGGGCAGGAAGGGGTTAACATCTGGGGCAATCAAAGGGTTAACTGTGTGCTGTGTGTGTTTTACTAGGGAGACATGCCATGCTGCTTTGTATCTCTCTGCTGTGCAGAGAGATACAAAGCAGCATGTCCTTGCTGACAGGAGAGAGACCTGTGTTGTAACATCTGGGGTGATCAAAGGGTTGACTGTGTGCGTTTTACTGTGTGTTGTGTTGTACTAGGGAGACATGCTGTTTTTTATCTCTCTGCTGTGCAGAGAGATACAAAGCAGCATGTCCTTGCGGACAGGAGAGAGACCTGTGTTGTTTACACACACATCTCTCCCCTCTCAGCTCTGCCAATGATCACCGAGTCCTGGTTGGGAATCGGCGACCCGGACCTAGTGATTGACATATCCAGCAGTCAATAGCGGCACGGGTAGGGTGGAAATTTATATTTGAACACAGGCACAATGTTAGTTTTGTTCAGGTACCAAAACATATTCAAGCTATAGTTATATAATGGATATGGGCTGAAAGTGCACACTCTCAGGATTAATTTGAGGGTATGTACAACCAAAGTGGAGGAAGGGTTTAGGAATTACAGATCTTAAGAGTAGCTATCCCCCCTTTTTTTAACAAGTGAAGGACACTCTCCAGGAGGTGGGCGTATCATTATCAAAGTCTACAAATCAAGAGAAGACTTCACGAGAGCAAATACAGACGGTTCACCAAAAGGCGCAAACTATTCATAAACATGTAGAATAGAAAAGATAGATTAGACTTTACCAAAAACATATAAAAAAGCCAGACCAGTTGTGGAAAAACATTCTTTGGACGGATGAAACTAAGATTAATCTGTACCAGAATGATGGGAAGAAAAAGCTGTGGAGAAGGCTTGGAACAGCTCATGATCCAAAGCACACAACGTCATCTGTGAAACATGGTGGAGGCAGTGTGATGGCATGGGCATGCATGGCTTCCAGTGGCATTGGATCATTGGTGTTTATTGATGATGTGACAGAAGCAGCCGGATGGATTCTGCAGTGTTTAGAGATATACTGTCAGCCCAGATTCAGCCAAATGCAGCAAAGTTGGCGATTCACAGTACAGATGGACAATGATCCAAAACACACTGCAAAAGCAACCCAGGAGCTTTTGAAGGAAAAGAAGTGGAATATTCTGCAATGGCTGAGTCAATCACCTGATCTCAACCCAATTGAGCATTCATTTCACTTGCTGAAGGCAAAACGAAAGGCAGGAAGACCCACAAACAAAGAACAACTGAAGACAGCTGCAGTTAGAACCTGGTAAAGCATCAGAAAGGAGGAAACCCAGTCTTTGGTAATGTCCATGGGTTCCAGACTTCAGGCAGTCATTGCCAGTAAAGGATTTTCAACAAAATTTTAAAAATGAACCTTTTATTTATGATTATATTCATTTGTCCAATTACATTTGAGCCCCTGAAAATGGAGGGATTGTGTATAAAAATGGTTGCAGTTCCTAAAATTTGTACTTGATATTTATGTTCAACCCCTGGAATTAAAGATGAAAGTCTGCAATTCAAATTCATTTGGATTGTTTCATTTTATTTATTCTGGTGGCATACAGAGCCAAAAGTGTGAAAACTGGACCTAACTGTATGTTTTTTTTTCTTTTTGAGGTTTTGTTTTTTATTACTTATTTGTCTGAGTATACAGTAGCTCTATGTTTGACCCAAGCATGTTTAAATCAACTTACCATTGACTGACTCACTACCTCCCCTGGAAGTCTATTCCAAGTTACAACTGCTATGTCAGTAAAATAATACTTTCTAAGATTACTTTTGAACTTTGCGCCTGCTATTTTGAGGTCATGTTCCCCTGTTCTTGATCTTAGCTTCATACTAAAAATACTACCCTCCAGATTCACCATCTTGATGTATTTAACTCATTATGTAATCTATGTGATTCACAGAAAACAACCATTTCATGGAGAACTAGTAGAAATACACCATATGAAAGTCATCATTATCAGCTACATTTTGTAAATCACAAATATAGCATTGTGATTTTTTTTAAATCAAAATTTCAACTTAATAAAACATGAACTGGCTTAAAACATATTTGCTAAGCATAACTCAATCAGGCTGCATACACACTGGACTTAAAACAATGCCAGTTTCCTTGGCAATAAAAACATGCTCATATAGAGTGTTTTTGTACATGTTTAGGTGCAGGGGCGGACTGACCATTTGGAAACTCAGGCACTGCCCGAGGGCCCGGGGTCAGTAGGGGGCCCCATGAGATGCCCCTGGTACCTTTTTCATAAGCTTTTTTGAGTTTGGGCAAGGACACAGGGGCCCCGTGATCCCCTATTGCTCGGGGGCCCCTTGAGTTGTCAGTATGCCCCTGTTTAGGTGTGTTTAGGAGTGTTTAGCTTTTTTTTCTGCAAGAAAACTCAAATCAAATACGCAAACCGGAAGGGTTTTTTTTCCTTCTTGTAAACGCTGAGCTCATAATATGTCTCTAAGCCCCCGTTCACACCAATGTGATTTGTTATGCCCTATGATAGTTCAAAATCGCATGACAACCAGAACCCTATTTGTGCCTATGGAACTGTTAAAATCGGTTCAAATCTGACTTGCACTGATTTCTAAAAAGGTTCCTGCACTATTTTTGGTGATTTCATGCGCAACTTGCATGGGCATTTTTGCATGATGAAGTTGCACAGATGTGGGCAAGCCACACATGAAATCGCACTGACCAAGCAGCTTTGAAATCTCACTACTTTAAGCTGAGCCAGGGCTAAACTTCTTAATGTGCATGGATATAGGATAACATTGTTATAATATTATACTGTTATTAGAAGCATTTGCAAAGGCAGCAAGCTATGGCAGCCTCCATAGTTATTTTATGACTTCTTTTTGATTCAATGTTGCCAAAACAGAACGGTGTTGTTTACCTTTGGTGATCTGTTGCTCATCTGGAGGGTTGCAGAGCAGTTAACTTCTCAAACAATAAAATGCTGTCTCTGCAACATTGTATCAATTCCGTATAACAGTTCACTCTATGCAGGTGCTAGTTCAGGTCTCCCTCATATAATTTTCTGTTTTTAGCCTATAGTGTTAGGCTGTTTTCTCTTTGGGTTGAAAGTCCTTTAAGTAATAAAACTTAGTCCTGTGCCAAAAACTGCACAATCTAAATCTAAATCTAAACTGCTGCTGTGCAAATTGTGAAAACACAAACCATAAACAATACAAATAAACAGTGCAAAATTAGACTTCTAAATCCACTCATAAAGAGTTATTATTATATAAAGTGTAAAAATTAATAGTGCATATCCTTAATTATATTGTTATCAAACACCAAAAAGTCCATGTGTGATCAGAAAATTCCAAATAAGCTTCCACCTTCCACCCGTGCAGAAACCAACATCAAATGCACTCACCAGAACTTGGTGAGTGAAAAGCCTTTAAGGACTTTTACAGGGATCCTAAACCCTCTTTTGCATTCACTCTATAGGGATCTTCAACATCCATGTAGGCTCCACCGTTTAACCAGGAGACAAAAATCTCACATAGTGTGATATTGCCACATATTATTAAAAATTTCAAAGTATAGATTAAGGCCACTCACATATCAGCGACTTGTAAAAGGCACATTTATTTATATATATAATAGGCTCCAGGTAAGACATGAACATTTCCTCAGCTTTCTTATTCCAGGGATCTCACATCAGCCATAGAACAGAGCAGAGACTCCACACAGACCAAACCAGGCTCCCAAAGATGGCCGCTGGAACGCACCGCTCAGCGTGCGCTCCACTCACCGGAAGTGACATCAGACGTACGGGGTATGGACCGGAAATGCGTCAACGCGTTTCGCCCCTCCCATCGGGCGTTCTCAAGACCCTTTTTTGGAATTTTCTGATCACACATGGACTTTTTGGCGTTTGATAACAACATAATTAAGGATATGGACTATTAATTTTTACACTTTATATAATAATAACTCTTTATGAGTGGATTTAGAAGTCTAATTTTGCGCTGTTTATTTGTATTGTTGAAAGTCCTTTAACTCTTCCGGCTAAGGCTGGGTTCACACATGTGCTGTGCGATATATCGCATGTGATTCACACAGGAACCGCACCGCATTCCTGTGCAAATCACATGCGATTTGTGTGTGGTGCGATTGGAGCCATACATTTTGTATGGCTCCAATCACTCCACATCTGCACCAAAAAGATGCAGGACCCTTTTTTTGGTCTGCACTAGAATCGTATGACATGGGTATCCACACCCATGAGATCCAATTCTGCACGTCGCATCGCATTTTGCAGACCGATTTCGGGGGGGTTGTTAACATACACACCCGCAGCGGTTTGCATGAACGGGGTGCAATTCTGATGCGGTGTGGAATTCACACAAAAAACGCTGCAAATTCTGCACCACATCAGTGTGAACCCAGGCTATATGTTCTTAAGGTTTTCTTCCTCTTGGTGTTGAATATTAGGGAATGTTACATTTGCCCAAATATAAACATCAAATAGAAACTGACATTTCACATATATTGCAAATATTACATGTATTGACCTTGACTTTTAAGAAAATGCTGAGACCTTTGCAAAAAAAAAAAAAAGTAAAAATAAACCCTTTAATCTCCTCTTAGTTCATAAGGATGCTAAACTATATTATGGGGAGGACTGAAAAAAACTTCTGTGTTATTTCTAGCGACAGACTGCATCATATATTTATATTGTCTATAATTAAAAAGTAAAGTAAGCTCCAAGGATCAGGGCCCTCCTTTCCCTCTTGTATTGAACTGTATCGTTGCTGTATTGTCTCCCGTTATATTGTAAAGAGCTGAGCAAACTGTTGGCGCTAAATAAATCCTGTATAGTAATAATAATAATAAAAAAGCTAAATTAGTAAAGGAGTTGCAAATCTATACACAATACATTGGGGTATATATACTAAAACTGGTGCACTCAGAATCTGGTGCAGCTGTGCATGGTAGCCAATTGGCTTCTAACTTTCAGCTTGTTCAATCAAGCTTTGACAATAAAACCTGGAAGCTATGCAGAGTTGCACCAGATTTTGCACTCTCCAGCTTTACCAAATAACCCTCGTTGTGTTATAGTTTACTCAAAGTATATGTGAACACTTACTTTGTAACACACCCCATTCAGTTTAAAATAAAAATGAAAGGCAAAACATTTGTGTATATACAAAAATATACATACTTTTTTTTTGTTAAAGTGATCACATAATCTCTGTTCCCAGCTACATAAGGGGCTGGGAGAAGTGGGGGGGGGTTGCGTACACTGATCTTCCCAGTGAATGGCTGTGTAGTAGGCCTGTCAGCACAAACTTGATCTTTGGAGATCAGCAGGCTGTACACCCAGCACAGCCAGAAAACTGACCATGCTGAGATGGATGTGCTCTTGGGCCTAGTGTGGTCAGTTTGAAATAGGAAAGTAGGGGGACTGACAGAATCAATACAAGCACATGGCAACATATTCTTTAAAGTAGAACTAAGAGCTATTTTTTTTTTCATTTTGGATAGACTATGGAAGGGTTATAACCCATGTAAGGTTTATTTTTGCCATCCTGGCCTATAGCCAAAACAGGAAGTGAGAGGAAATCCCTCTAAAGTGAAGTAATCCCTAGTTGTCACCAGGGTCAGCAAAACTAATATTCATATTGAAAGATTTCCCCTCTATTCCTTTTCTGGGGCAATCCGCATTTTGGGATTTTCACTTACTTTTACTATGACTGATAATGGTAAATACGACAGAGAGGGTGACTCTCCCTAATGGGGCACAGACAGCAATAAAAAAACTGATGGGTATTGTATTTCCCCTCCATTCTATCTAAACCTAAAAAGAAAAAAAAAAGTTTTGCCTTTAGTGATACTTTTAAGTGTATGTTACCCCAAAACATGTTATTTTATATACGTGTCTGTGCTTGTATTTTTTTTTTTTTTATATTGTAAATCAAGCCTGTATGTTTTTACCTTTTGTCTTTTTCTCATCTGGTGATCTTTCCAGTTTCCCATTTATTTTTATTTTGCATTTTAGCAGTGCCAAGCATGGAAGCACCTTTGTGCTAGTGTAATCAATTGGCACCTCAGTGCTTCCTTGATTGAGAAACAGGATGCTGCCACATTCCTGTATCTCCAGTAGTCAGATTAGCAGTTACACCCACCTCCGCCAGTCAGTCCTTGCCTTCTTTATCAGCACCTCCTTGGACACTTATGGAACACAGACATGAATGCATGATGTCATAAACACTCACCCCAGTTCTGCAAAAAAATGACCATCAGGCTGTCTGTATGGTCACATATAAAACTCGTAAAAAGTACAAAAAGCTTATATTTTATTAACCTCCCTAGCGGTATGATTATTTCAGATTTTTGGTGCTGAAAGCGGTACCATTATTTTGCATGGAAATATGTTGTTTTTTTTATTGTAGGCTGTAATTTTTAGGAATAACTCACTGAAATCTGTCCGAACAAGAGTCTACTAAACATCCCGGGTATGATAAAATTTGAAACACGAAATCATAAATTATAAGTTAATAAATAATCATAAAAAATAATAATAATACATTTAATTCAATAATATAATCAAACCAAAGACACTGAAATTTGAAATAGAGCTCCAAGTTCGCACATTGCTGAGCAAAGTCGCAAAATCGTTTTCAGTGTCTGATGACGAATTTCCCCCACGAATCATTATCACTCAATTCTGCAAGTGGTTCTGATTTACTATCGCTGTTCTCTAGCTGATCTAAAGCCGCTTTTGACCTAAAGGGACGCTTTTTGGACGCCATGGACTTTTCTCAGTTTCCAGGCAGAAAGAACAGACAAAATGCAGGCAGGGCACAGGACAAAGCACTAGGGACAAAATGTATGTGAAATGGGTTGAAACAGCAATGTTTTACTATGTAAAATTTGTTTGGAAAAAAATGACATTTTTTAAAATGTTCAAATTTCCCGCCTGCGGCGCCCGTGCGTCCTGAACACAGGGACCGGAACACAGAAGCCGGATGCCGGCATTGGCCGGAGGAGATGGCTGGGGACGCTGCAGGGGACACATCGCGGGAGCGAAGGACAAGGTAAGCTCTGCAGGGAATCCCTATGCAGCGCCACATGGTAAGCCCGAGTGTTTTACCCCGAGCTACACTCGGGAATACCGCTAGGGAGGTTAAAGTACATGTGGTTATTTATAAAGTCTTCTGCGCCGATGGATAATAAATTGTGAAAAAATTTTATTGCAAAACTCTGAACTAAATAACCTATGCTTCTACCAGTAACCAACAGTAACCAGTAACCAACAGCTATTAATAAATATAAATCCCTAAGTGATATAACAAAATAATAATTACAGCGCTGATTCAATAAAATAACATTTTCTTCAGTGTGATAATTCATGCACAACAAATCATTCAATAAATATCGTGATCAAAACTAGTTCTCCAAACAATACATAAAAATATTTTTTAGTGAAAATTCAAAATGAAATAAGTTCATATTAAGCAATCCATGCTGTAATTATTATTTTATTACATGCTGTTCTGGTGTACAGTGAATGCTTTTTGTATTACTATGTGCTGCAGTTCGAGTACATTCACATATACACTCACCGGTCACTTTATTAGGTACACCTGTTCAATTGCTTAGTAGCACACATTGCTAATCAGCCAATCACGTAGCAGCAACACAATGCATTACCCCCCGGACACATCAAAGCTGATTTTGAAATCGTGCGACATACAGAAAAGTCGCACGATTTCAAAATCAGGTGACCTGTCGATTTCATTGTCAGATGTCTATGCAAATCTCAACAAAAGTAGTGCATGTACTACTTTAGAAATCAGTGTGACTCTGACCAAGTTGGAACCACACAGATATGACCGCTCTAATAGCGGAAAATAGGGTGCTACTTGATATACGATTTGCAAGTCGCCTGGCATGTAAATTGCATGCCAAGTCGCACTCGATGTGACCGGGGTGTTAAGGGCTAGTTCACACTATAGAAACGCAGCCCAGACGCGTTCCGGATGCGTTTTTGCATGTATGTTTTTTAAGCATTTTTTACATGTTCTGGTATGTGTTTGACATGTTTCAGTGCATTTTTGTGCATTCCAGTTAATTTTTCCCCTCTTTTTCTTCAATTTAAATAGGGACATGTGCGTTTCAGTGCGTTCTGGTGCACTAATGATGCATTTTACTGCATTTCAGTACAGTTCTGTGTAGAAAAAATGCAGCATGTTCCACTTTTTTTTTTCAGCAACTGGAACTGCAAGCACTAATGTGAACTATGACATTGATAACCTTATAACCTACTTTCTGTGCATTTTGGATGCAGAAAAAAAGTAACTGAAATGCATGTAGTGTGAACTGGCCCTTAGGCATCTAGACAAAGTGAAGATAACTTGCTGAAGTTCAAACCAAGCATCAGAATGGGGAAGAAAGAAGTATTTAAGTGACTTTGAACGTGGCGTGGTTGTTGATGCCAGATGAGCTGACTGAGTATTTCAAAAACTGCCGATTTACTGGAATTTTCATGCATAACCATCTCTAGGGTTTACAGAGAATGGTCTGAAAAAAAAATCCAGTAAGTCGCAGTTGTGTGGACAAAAATGCCTTGTTGATGTCAAAGGTCAGAGGAGAATGGGCAGACTGGTTCGAGATGATAGAAAGGCAACAGTAACTCAAATAACCATTTGTTACAACCAAGGTATGCAGAATACTATCTCTGAACGCACAACACATTGAACCTTGAAGCAGATGGACTACAGCAGAAGAAGAACACACCAGGTGCCATTCCTGTCAGCTAAGAACAGAAAACAGAGGCTACAATTCGCACAGGCATACCAAAATTGGACAACAGAAGATTGGAAAAACGTTGCCTGGTCTGAGGAGTCTTGATTTCAGCTGCGACTTGGCGCAAACAATATGAAAGCATGGATCCATCCTGCCTTGTATCAACGGTTCAGGCTGGTGGTGGCGTAATGGTGTGGAGCATATTTAAATGTCATGATCTACCTGAGTATTGTTGCTGACCATGTCCATCCCTTTATAACTACAGTGTACCTATCTTCTGATGGCTACTACCAGCAGGATAATGCACCATGTCATATGCTCAGATCTTCTCTCTCCGGTTTCTTGAACATGATAATGAGTTCAATGAGTTCACTGTACTCCAATGGCCTCCTGAGTCACCAGATCTTATCCAATCCAATAGAGAACCTTTGGGATGTGGTGAAATGGGAGATTCGCATCATGGACGTGCAGCCGACCAATCTGCAGAAACTGTGTGATGTTATGTCAATATGGACCAAAATCTCTGAGGAACGTTTCCAAAACCTTGTTGAATCTATGCCACAAAGAATTAAGGCAGTTCTGAAGGCAAAAGGTGGTCCAACTCGGTACCAGCAAGGTGTACCTAATAAAGTGGCTTGTGAGTGTACTATACAGTCATGTGAAAAAGTCTTGTTTACTGATTTCATCTGCATCTGATTGAGTATTCAAAATAAACAGGAATTGTATTTTCTCATAGTTGGATGACTGAAGGGAATATTCACATAATTTGTTGTATGAAGATTCCAAACTCCTTTCATAAACTAGCCCTTATACTGTATGTCTTCTATGAGTTATGAGAAGCTGAATCACCAATACGCTGCAGCCACCCCCTTCACTGCCAGACAAGTTTTTCTATTTCTCACAGATAAAATAAATCCATAAGTGCTTGAAAATTGACTAAACACCAATAGAACTATATATTTTATGAAGCAGAGGACCTACAGAAAAAATGGTAGTAATGATTTTTTTTTCTAGAGATTTGTGCAAATTTATATTTTCAGTTAAAAATATACTATTTTTTTTTTTCAAAACAAAATACATTTGCATTATGCATGCAGTATACAAAAAATGAAACATTATTTTACTTAAACGCAAAAAGTTTTATAAAATGATTAAAAAAAACATTACATACACCATCATTTAAAAATGTTGAGAACGGATATAAAACATTTCTATAATACTGATAAATTCTTTTTATGTAAACTTTTCAATGCACAGACTCAATCTGCATTTTTTCCTGTTATACACTATTTGCAATTTATCCTAATATTTAAGCTCCATCAAATAAAGAAAAATATTTGACATTTATAGTTATATGATTTGTGGCCTTATGGTATTCTTTCACAGTTAGGTAACTAAAATAAAAATTTAAATTATAAAAGACGTAAATGTTTATTTGCAAATATTTAAAAATGCGTGTGTTTAATTCCAAATCTTTCCATGCCACTGCAGCTGCATTTGCTAATGCATTATAAGCTAGTGCATTGAAAAGCAATCACCAAAAGGAATATAAAACAATGCATTTTGCCATTGCAGTTAAAAGTAGGCATTTCACAATTGGTCATATGGCATTGTTAAATCAGTACAATAAATGGAGTGCATATTTAATTATTTTTACAGCTAAAAATTAGATTTACAAATGCATGATCTGTATAAAGATGACACAATTCCAAAAGAGAGACAGACAGTGCACTCATCACATTGGCTGGTGTTTTTTTTTAACAGCTTTTAAATATATTATAACTGCATCCACATTATGATTAAATATTAATAACTGTTAAACATTTATTTTGTAGGTATGGCACAGTAGTGACAGTGATGATGTCCTAATTCCAGGGCATGTCCAATTCATCAGAGAAAAAACACGAACAAATGGTATAACAAATATTTCTTCTTTAGAATTAAATAATACAAAATCAAACTACAGTCAGCCTTACAATATAAAGAGAAAGTCTTTTTGCCTCTGCTACTCCAATTGAGAGAATTGAATGCAGATTTCAGTGCAAAAACATATGCTGTACAAACGTCCGCTGTACATTGCAATTTTCCTGAGATCATATTCAGGATCTAGGCCTACATATTAGCAAGTACTTCTTGCTTCAAAAATTAGGTCCTTTTCTAAATGGGTCATCTCTTGCTCCATATGCAGAAAGACAGGAAGAAAGGTCGCAGACTCCAGCAGGCCCTGGAAAACCTCTTTTTCCTGGGGTCCCAGGTACCCCATTTTTCCCTGGATTTCCAGGAGGACCTACGATGCCTTCTCCGTTTACGCCGTTCATTCCAGGGGAACCTGTAAGGAAGTAACATAAGCATATATTTACTGCTAGCCTTTCCTGCAAGTCACATCAGTAGTTTTTATTTCCAGGGATGTCTTGCTTAAACTGGAACTGTAAAAAAAAAAGAAAACCAAATTGTGAACAGGCAGAATTTTTAATCAGATGAGACATAATGGGGTTTATGTACTAAAGCTGGAGAGTCCAAAATCAGACTCCCTTCTGCATAGAAACCAATCAGCTTCTAACCTCAGCTTGTTCAATGACGCTTTGGCAATGAAACCTGGAAGCTGATTGGTTTCTATGCAGAAGTGAGTCTGATTTTGGACTCTCCAGCTTTAGTAAATAAACCCCAATATGTCTCTTCTTCATTAAAGTTTCTTACCTGCCTGTTTGTACCGTACATTGAGTTGCACGCACACAACTCGGTGTACAATTTTGGCAATGCCAAGATGAATAAACTCTTGCCCAGCCAATGAAACAGCTGGAGATCCATACCCTGAAGTAGGCCAGCCAAAGAGGTCAGCAGCTGGCAAGGAGCTCCAGGAAGCCACAGAGATAGACAGAAGGTGATTATAGTTCCACTTTAAAGATACTTTTCATAACTTCGCACATAAAAGTTAATCACTTTCACTAGAAATGTAATGTTTAAAGTGGTTGTAAAGGCTCAAGATTTTTTACCTTCATGCATTCTATGGATGAAGGTAAAAAACCTGCGTGCAGTAGTGCCCTCAGCCCCCTCAATACTTACCTGAGCCCCGTCAAGATCAAGACAGTCTCGGGTGTCCCGGGTCTCTGCCTCCTTGTTGCCTGAGCCAGCAAGCGGGAGCCATTGGCTCCCACTGCTGTCAATCATAGCCAGTCAGCCAATGGGGGGGGGAGGCCAAGTCGTGGCTCTGTATGTGAATGGACACATGGAGCAGTGGGTGCCCCATAGCAAGTTTCTTGCTGTGGGGGCACCCAACAGGAGGGAGGGGCCAGGAGAGTCTGTGGGGGACCCGAGAAAAGGAGGATCCAGACTGCTCTATGCAAAACCACTGCACACAGTAGGTAAGTATAGCATATTTGTTATTTTCCCAAAAAAAAAAATGAACCTTTAGAATCGCTTTAAGGTGATTTTAGCCATGTTAGTGCATTTTTAACAACACAGTTAAGTACCGTCCAAAATACAGTTACATTTTCAGGACAAGCATTCAGGGTGTATCCCCTTCTTCTCCGTCCAATCTGTGCTGATACACAAAAATGTTTAAGAAGAACTCCAGGAATTCAGTCACTATTTAAAATCTTCTGGCTTATAGGAGGCCCAACGAAGTGTATGCCACCTTGTGGGCTTATCACTTTTACTTACACTTTATAGTTTTATTGAGCGCCAGGAGTACAGCTATTTCTATTTTCTGGCATCCTGGGGTCTCAGATCTTGCATCTGCAGATTCTTGTGCATCCATTCTGCCTTCTCCTCTTGTGCAATCTCAGAAATATATATAATATGCAATCCCATTCACAAGATACTAAGCCTTCTGTACAGGACAGCGGAGGGGAGAGATGGGCAGAGCGTCTGTTGTATGCAAAACTGGCATCGCTCCTGTCAAACTGCCATGAGTACTCCTGGCGCTCAGTAAAATTGTCAACTGGAAATAAAAAAGATAAGTCCACAAAGTGGCACATACCTCATTAGACTTAACTTGACTTAATTATAAGTCAGCACATTTAAAAAAAAAACTGTATTGCTGGAATTCTGCTTTAAAAAGAACAAAATACCCAGAAGACAGAACTAAACATCTTCGAGTACTGGCAGAATCCTTCCGTAAGAAAGGTTACAGAAACAAAACCATCCACACAAGCATAAACTGCCTTTGATATGGAAAGAGAAAATCTACAATACAAAGAGAAAAAAATAATTAACATGTTCCTCTAAAAACCACATATAATGTAGCACTAGAAGGGATAAGGAGAGATAGTCAAAGAGCTGCAACATATAATAACAGGGGAGGAAATGCTGAAAAAGATTTCCAACATTCCCAGGTGCTGGCTTTAAGGCAATAACCTAACCTTAGACATAAATTAAAGGCTAATGTCACCTTTTTAAAAAAAAAAAATTATGAACTTTCAAAAGTGCATTTATGATTTTTTGCATTGGAGACTGCAAACCATAATCAATGGATTGTGGGTGCATGGTTCAGGCTCCTGCAGACTATTCCTCAAGCCCAGGTCTGTACTGAGGTAAGGGCCTTTGATTAGAGGCTGGCAGAAGAAGCAATGAACTACAAGTGCTGTGACATCAGCGCACTTTTTCTCTATCGATATCTACGAGTCTGCCATGGTGGTGGATAGAAGTTGTGGAATTTTAGTTTACATATCCCAGTAATGAGTGCCATGGCTGTGCCAGCAGGGCAGAAACTCTCTTCATTCAGTAAGTGGGGAGGCAGTTTGGGGGCATGGGTGCTAGAGAGGGCCCCCCCGGGCATGGGTGCTTGGGAGGGCCCCCCCAGATTTCAGTTGCATCCTCCCAAAGCCCCTTGACCCCCCTGTCCACTCTGGATGCTGTGGTGCCTGCTGAGCAACTTCTCTCCTCCCTATACTGCATACAGCTCCCCCTCTCCTTACTGCAAATAGCTGAGATTGTATTCCTTTATACACAGCCATGATCTGCAGTGTGTAGGTGGCTACTAGAGCTGTGCTGTCGTTCCAACCTGGGAATATCACAAGTCAGAACTGCAACACAGCAGCCAGTTACAAACTCTGCAGAATGTGGTTGTGTGTAAAGGAATATGATTTCAGCTAGGTGCAGTCAGGGCCATCTTTAATATTGACTGGAAACCTGGCAACCATTTTCTTGGGTCATGAAATTTTGCTCTCCGATTGCTCTGAGTCATACAATAAATAGCAGCTAAATTCAAAATCAGTTTACTGCAGCAGATCAGGCAGCAATTGCAATTGATTGCTGTAGGTTACAGCATATCATTACCGCCCACTGACTGGTTGCTAGAGGTTACAGCACACATTACAACTCATTGATTAGTTGCTAGAGGTTATAGCACATGATTTCTGCTTGCTGAGTGGTTGCCAGAGGTTTTTGCACATCCTTGCCGCTTACTGATTGGCTGCTAGAGGTTACTGCACATCATTACTGGTCACTGGTTGGTTTCTAGAGGTTACTGCACATTATAACCACTCACTGATTGGTTGTTAGAGGTTACTGCACATCATTACCGCTCACCCATTGGTTGCTAGAGGTTACTGCACATCCTTATCACTCACCGATTGGTTGCTAGAGGTTACAGCACATCATCTCACTGCCTGCACATCAATAGACAGAAACTCCTAGGACTCCTGGGATCATTAGCAGTTCTGGGCAGGAGGGTGTGGTCAGTGGCAGTGCTGGGGGGAGGGTTGATGGGATCAGTGGCAGTGGTTTGGGGATGGGATCAGTTGCAGTGGTGGGGAGGATGGGATCAGTGGCAGTGCTGGAGGGATGGGATGAGTGGTAGTGCTGATGGGAGGATGGGTTCAGTGACAGTGCTTGGGGGGATGGGATCAATGGCAGTGCTGGATGGGGATGGGAGGGGACATTTATACGCCGACCACCAATGTTAAGGGGGATTAAAACTGATGACCAACGTAAGGGGTATTTACACTGACCACCAGTGTAAGGGCAAATCTGCACTTACCACCAATGGAAATGGAAATTTACACTGGTAACCAATGTAATGGGGGATTTTACATCAACAACCAATACATTTCTACACTGGGCACCAATGTAAGGGGGAATTTACACTGACCACCAGCATAAGTATTGGTGGCTGGAACATCCGGGGGGGGGGGGATAATATACATATGCATGCTACATTTGCATTGCTATTTACAAATGAATGCCACACTGTTGCTGCTATTTACATAGGAATGCCACATTGGTGCTGCTATGAAAGCCGCCCTGAATGTGAATGCTGACACAGTCTGCATACATGAGTCATCTGTACATGGCAATAAGACAGAGCTGGACAGCATAAGTGTCCGCACTTCACACTGAAATATCGGACACAGCCTGGGACAAAGACTTCCAGGGACGAGGAAATGTAAACCAGTTGTTAGGAATAGACTGGCCAGCAATGGTGGGACTCACCTGCCTTTTGATCTGCAGTACCAGGGCTGGCCAGCGGGTGCTCCCAGCAATCAGAGACTCAACCTTTCAGCCAGCTAACACCTGGAACTGATGATACTGGTGTATTTAAGGGATGGCCAGACTTGCAGACTCTGCCTTGGTGTTGTGTTTGTCCTGGGCCCTGTATCTGTCCTGCATCCTGTTTCTGTTCCTTTGCTGACTTCTCCTGCTCTGATCCTGGCTTGTGACCCTGACCATCCCTCTGTCTGACCCTCTGTACTATGCTGCTTGCTACCTGCTGAACCTGGCCTGTGACCCCGACCATTCTCCGCTTGCTCCCCCTGTACCTACCTGCCCAATTGATATTGACCCGGCCTGCCTGACGACGCTTGCTTGTATATACTGTTATCTGTGGGTGGTTTGGTTTGTTTGCACTGTATTATGTTTAGTATTGCACTGCGTTTATGTTTGTACTGTTAGTGTTAATAAATTATATTGTTTATAACATATCTGAGGTCTGCGTTTCCCTGCTTCAGTCACACACCTCTGGTCATACCTGGGAGCCCTGACACCAGTACAGTTGGCAAAGTATGGGATAGCTGCTTTGGGCCCCACAACAATAACTGGGCCCAGGGCAGCTACCCCTTTTGCCTCTCTTTAAAGATAGCCCTGGGTGCAGTGAGGGGTGGAGGAGCTGTGTGCAGTACGAGGGGAAGGCAGCTCTGCCAAGAGCCCTGAGACCAGTTTTCCTCAGGTCCTCTGCTTCTCCACGGGTGACCCCCCGTCCTCTGCTTCTCCACAGGTGATCCCCCTGTCCTCTGCCTCTCCACAGGTGACCCCCCATCCTCTGTCTCTCAACTGGTGATCCCCCTGTCCTCTGCCTTTCCACTGGTGATCCCCCTGCCCTCTGCCTCTCCACAGGTGATCATTCTGTCCTCTACTTCTCCACTGGTGATCCCCCTGCCCTCTGCCTCTCCACAGGTGATCCTTCTGTCCTCTACTTCTCCACTGGTGATTCCCCTGTCCTCTGCCCTACTTACCCCCTGTATACTGTCCTACCAATTCCTGTATAATCCCCTGCTGACCTCCCATCCTTTGCCCTGCTGACCCCCTGTACACTGCCTTGCTGACCCCCTGTACACTTCCCTGCTTACCAACTGTCTTCTACCCTGCTGACCCCTGTACACTGCTCTACAAACCAATATCCTCTGTACATTGCCCTACAAACTGCTGACCCTATCCTCTGCCCTGCTGACCCCCTGTACACTGCCCTATAAACTGCTGACCCTATTCTCTGCCCTGCTGACCCCTTGTACACTGCCCTACAGACTGCTGACTCTATTCTCTGCCCTGCTGACCCCATGTACACTGCCCTACAGACTGCTGACCATATCCTCTGCCCTGCTAACCCCCTGTACACTGCCCTACAGACTGCTGACTCTATTGTCTGCCCTGCTGACCCCATGTACACTGCCCTACAAACTGCGGACACTGTCGTCTGCCCACCTGACATTTTTTACTGCACCAACACATCAGACAGGCTCTGTTTGAGGGTGAGGAGGACTGCATATCAGGACCATGTTTTATGTTACCCCCTAATATGAGTGTAACATAAAACATGGTCAAAAGGCAGTAGTCATACTAACTGCAGAGATACAAATAAGGCAACAAAACCCTGTAATAATAAATGCTGCAAACTGTGCAGCCAAATCAATAAAAACAAAGTGCCACACCTAAAAAATACTTTCAGTATTACAAGATCCAATCCTGTTCCAATATAACAATGCTGTGTCAATATAACAATTGCAACCAAGGATGTTTGTCATGTTTCACATGACTGTCATATTCCTTTAAGTGTTTTCTATAGTTGGTCTCTGCTTCTCCCTTTTCTTTGCTTTAGTTAACGCTGTATAGATAACCCACCCCTTTTCCCAGTAAGGCATTGCAGATTCTAGCCTCAAGTCATGAAGCAGGTCACATTATGATCTTTTGACCTATCAGATGTTCATTGTTGTAAGATGCTCTCAGTTTATGGAATAAACTTCACAAGATCTACAAGATGTCTTCTGTATTGAGTCACTGCTTGTGATATTCAACTAAGATTGGAGTTATCGCTATCTCATCACAACTGTAAGTTACAGAGATCACACTATCAATGCTTAGATTGGAGAGACAGAACAATGTTGCATTGGTGAAAGCACAGAATTTACAAAAAAGAATGAATCTACATAGGCATACCATAAAAGAACAGAATTACTGCACACCTGTGGGATATCACTTCTCATAACCAGACCATTCTATGGAAGATGTGAATGTTTTGATTCTAAATTGGAATCGCATATATATATTTTTTTTTAAATCAGATATGAATGTTTTTATAATGACAATTTTTGAAAGAAATTCTACTAGTGTATTGCTAGCTTGACTTTCTACTTTTATTACTGTGTTTACGTCTGTGCAGCTTTGTGTATGAGTACTGCCTGGACAAAAAAGATTGTCCTGAAAATTTAACAGTGTAAATAAAAATTGCATCACAGAGAATGCTTAACTGGAACAGTCATTTTTACAGCTTCTCCTGGTCTACGAGTTGCAATATGACCTTCCAATTTAAAACGGACAAACTACTGCCAACTCAGCTTTTGTCCTTTTACCTTTGGCCCCTATTTGTGTATTGATATATTGTGCTAAGCCAGCATTACCTCTTCTCTTTTTTTACCCTGACTGTCCTATGTTATATGTAAGAGAGTTCCTATGCCACCTGCTGGGTTAGATAGAGTACTACAGTTGACACAAGGCTTTTCAGTTTCTCACAAAGCAGTTTTAAAAGGATAAACTAAAAACACTTAGTGTAGCGCTTAAGGCAATAGCTGACAAAATAAAATAATAATGTCCAAATCCCCACAAAAGTAGGATACTTATAAATCAGTATAATATATTAAATAAAATCCATATAAAAGTCTACATGATGCAGTGGTAATGGTGCTAAGTGAACCAAAAACCAGAAGGAGAGAGAGAGAATCCATCACCTTTCACCCAATCATTTGGCATCTTACTGGAAAATGTGGCCCCCTGAAGGATTGGTCAAATAACGCAGATATCAAAAGGATAATAAACAAGCGCTCGATAAGATAAAAAAAAGCTGCTGGCATGAAAGGTAAAAACCTCTAAAACCTTTTGTAAAATCATATTATTATTATTATACGGTATTTATATAGCGCCAGAAAGGTTTGCTCAGTGCTGTACATTATAGTGGGGAACAGAACATGAGACAATGCAGTAACGAAACAGCACACGAGGGGTTCGAGGGCCCTGCACTTTCGAGCTTACAATCTAGGAGATATAAACATGCAGCGCTAATAACCTGATAAGAGTATGAAGTATTAGTCCAATTGTTGTCCATGTAAAAAAGTGACTAAATAGTGACTACAATAAATTAATAGCAGCAATCAAAATAAGCAAAAAACCAATAGATAAGCGCACTGTGGCGTTGTATAAAATTCACATGTGAAAACGTCCAAAATTGGCGTTAAAAAGGGTGCATAAAGTGAAACAAATCCATAGTTCAATTACAATATATAGGTGAGAATCTGTGATAATCGTGTTGAAATAAACGAGTGTGGATTGCACTAACCAGAGAGCGCAAATGAATGCGCGTTTGAGTATATTAAGACCAACTCCTGGTCGTTAACGTCTGGTAACTGGAACACTGGGGGTCATCTGGTGGGCATCAATTAAGCAGGCAGCAAACCATCAGGACATCCAGGCACCAGGAATACACTCGTTCAACACCAGGGGGAACCACACGTGTAGATAATGCGGGGTCACCACAGATCTCCTTAGGGGGGGGGGCTCATAACAAACAAGCCAGAGCAAAAAGAATTCCTATATTGTAGTATTTTATTAAATTATGGGGATAGTAGTATAAAGGAAATCACACTCACATTAAGTTTGAATAACAGTAGTCAAAATGGCCACCGGCCGTCCACGTGGGCCCTGCGGGGTGACGTCACAGGATAGGGTTAACCAAGCATTAACTGCGCTCCACACACTGCATTACCTGTGCTCCACACACTGGAGTTATGTTGGAGCTAAAACGCATGATGTCACCATGCACTGCCAGGGACCGTGGCCATCTTGTTGGTTGGAAACACTATACAAACATGCTGATTTTTACTTCTGAGATTGTAAGTGCATTACTTGAATAAATTGCATCTTTTATTTTAACTACTACACTATGAGCGATTATACTTTTTCCCTATGTGGTGTTCAGTGTGTGGAGAAGTATTTGCCATCCTAGACCTCAATGTTAAGAGAAAAGTCCTTATATCATCCAGATTTGTTGGGAGATCTATTTGTGAGTCCCGGATTCATCTGCTGGGCTTGATATCTGCGATATATGGACTTTATTTAATGTATTATATTGATTTATAATTATTCTACTTTTGTGGGAATTTGGACATTATTATTTTATATTGTCAACTATTGCCTTAAGCATTACACTAAGTGTTTTTAGTTTGTTTATTTCTGCCTATTTATTGTGTTAGCTGCTATTTTTATTTGTAAATTCCCAAGCGCAGGTTTTCTATATAAAGATTTAAAGGATAAGTTCACCTTTTAGACAAACTATAAGAAATGCTAATTTTTTTGCAGATTAAAAAAATGTGCATTTATTATTTTTGTCTACAGGAGCCTGGAAAGCATTGCACTAGTAATCAGTAGATCGCTGATGCCATGCAGGTCTCCTGCAGAACTGCCAGAATATCTGCTTGCCATACAGGATGTACGAGCAAGCAGATATTCTGACATGAAGCTTCAATGATCTACCACGACGCTCCACAGCGCCGTGGTAGTTCATGGAAAACTACAAGCTGACAGCAGTAGGCTGCCGGGACTTGCAGTTCATTCATTCATGGAAGTCTGTGAATGAATGATGCAGCCGCATGGCCATGCTGTTTCAAATTTGACAGATAGTATGGGGAGACTTCTTCTCTAAAAACGGGTGGAACATGGAACATTCCCAAAGGTGAACTTATTTTTAAGACTTCCACTGACTATGCTGTTCTTTTTTTCATGATCATTTGTTTGGTGACCCTCCTGATTTGCAAATGATTACCTCTTTCCCCAGCTTATGCTTGTGTTTTAAATTGTTACTCTATTATTCAGTACATATAGTCTACCTATCAGGGGCGGACTGACAACTCATGGGGCCCCGGGCAATAGGGGATCATGGGGCCCCTGTGTCCTTGCCCAAACTCAAAAAAGCCTATGAAAAAGGTACCAGGGGCATCTCATGGGCCCCCTACTGACCCCAGGCCCTCGGGCAGTGCCCGAGTTTCCAAATGGTCAGTCCGCCCCTGCTACCTATTTCACCTTTTACTGATCTGCCTGTGCAGATCTATTTGCTGCCAGTGGAGTGACAGAGGTGTAAATTACTTTTTGTTCATTGTTTCCTAGAGTTAAAATTCACAGCTCTAAGAAATAAAATATTATTCTCTTCCTCATACTTGCTGTGTAATATGTAAATTAAATACCTGCAGGCCCAGGTGGGCCAGGCTGTCCTAAGCCACGCTCTCCTTTAGAACCTTTATCACCTTTGGGTCCTGTATCACCTACAAGAGATCAATATAAAATCTGTCACTGTAAGCACATTTATTAATATTATATGCTATATATGTATGTACCATCATTAATACAATGAAACCAGAAATGTAAAAAAAATGCAAACAGTAGTGTACTAATCACAGAATGTGCAGCACCTTTTAACCCTTGTGGTCCAGGTAACCCTTGAATCCCTGGATATCCAGATCTGCCTCCTCTACCTGGGTACCCTTGATGTCCTCTTTCACCAGGTCGGCCTTGGATGCCCGGTGGTCCTGGTAAGCCTTGTTTTCCTTCACATGGTGGGCAGCTTGGATTCATATTCTGAAGCAAAGATGGAAACTGGGCTGCAACGTAAAGTTCCTCTTATTAGGACTTTCACAAGTGAGGGTTTTTTTGACAGGTCATTCATATTTATTCATACACAATTATATGAAAATGCTATTTATTTAAATTCAACATTTTAAATGTAAATAAGTCATTCTTATTAATAATATTGCTGAATATTCAGCAAATCAATTAAAGGTTGGTTGAGCTGTATGTTGATTATTGGATTTTTTGGGGGAATATGGCAATGATTTTTCTGCCCTTTCCAGATGTATTTACTTTTAGGACTACATAACAAAAACATTAGGGCCCATTCAGACTGGTGACAAGACTTAACCAAATGCAGCTCATTATTGTGCACCAAGGAATGCTGTGTTATGGCAACCCATTCATTTGACAGCATACCTTAACACCTTAAAAAATAGACACAGTCCTTTATTTTAATGCAGCACACCACAACCCATGAAAGGTGTGCTGAGGTATGTTTTCTGCTACTGTAGTTGTATGTTCGGTGCCATATAATTTGTGGGTTTCAGTACATTATGGTAGCACTCAGTAAAACAAGCGTACCCCACATTACTTCAATGCAGAACTCTGAATGAGCTCAGTGACTTAAAGAACAATTCCAGGTATCAGGCGAACATAATGTGGGGTCTCCAAACTTTCTAAATAAAGGGCCAGTTTATTGTATTTCAAACTTTAGGGGGGCCGGACTGTGGCCAGCAATAGTGGAAATTTTCCTGGTATCAGTGGGAGTAAACTGCTACATTTGGCATTAGGCAGAGGAATAGTGCCCCATCATTGGTACCATTGGGAGGAATAGTGGCCCATAGTTACATAGCTACATATTTACATAGTTAGTCTGGCTGAAAAAAGACAAAAGTCCATCCAGTTCAACCATAGTAAATAAAAAAAGTTATAATCCTATATCCACAGTTGATTCAGAAGAAGGCAAAAAAAACCCCAGCAAAGCACGATCCAATTTGCTCCTGCTGGGAAAAAATTCCTTCCTGATCCCCCGAGAGGCAATCGTATATTCCCTGGATCAACTTTACCTATAAATGTTAGTATCCAGTTATATTCTGTATATCTAAGAAATAATCCAGGCCTTTTTTGAAGCAATCCACTGAGCTGGCCAGAATCAACTCTTGAGGGGGTCTATTCCACATTTTCACAACTCTCACTGTGAAGAAACCTTTCCGTGTTTGGAGATTAAATTTCTTTTCCTCCAGACGTAAAGAGTGCCCCCTTGTCCTCTGTGATGACCTCAGGGTGAATAGATCTACACTGAGTTCACTATATGAACCACTGATGTATTTATACATGTAGATCATATCCCCCCCTTATCTCCTCTTCTCAAGAGAGAATAAATTCAGTTCCTCTAATCTTTCTTCATAGCTGATCTCCTCCATGAATCATATCAGTTTAGTTGCCCTTCTCTGTACTTTCTCCAGTTCCCCAATGTTCTTTTTGCGAATTGGTGCCCAAAACTGAACTGCATATTCCAGATGAGGTCTTACTAATGATTTGTACCGGGTAATATGATATCTCTCTCTCTGGAGTCTATACCTCTTTAAATACAAGAGAGGATTTTGCTAGCTTTAGAAGCCACAGCTTGGCATTGCATGCCATTATTAAGCTTGTGATCTACCAGAACTCCCAGATCCTTCTCCACCATTGATTCCCCCAGTTGTACCCCCCCCTAGTATGTATGATGCATGCATATTCTTAGCCCCCAAGTGCATAACCTTACATTTATCAATATTAAACCTGCCACATAGTTGCCCAATTAAACAGTGCATTGAGGTCAGCTTGTAAGTCGAAGACATCATGTAAGGACGTTATTCCACTGCACAGCTTGGTGTCTTCTGCAAAGACTGAAATGGGATTTTTAATCCCAGACCCTATATCGTTTATAAATATATTAAAAAGTAAGTGTCCCAACAATGAACCTTGGGGTACACCACCACTGATGACCCCAGACCATTCAGAGTATGAATCATTACCCACTACTCTTTGAATACGATCTTTTAGCCAATTTTCTGTCCATTTACATACAGATTTTTCCAAGCCCGTATACTTTACCTTATACATTAGCCGTGTGCGGGGAACTGTGTCAAACGCTTTTTCAAAATCCAAGTATACCACTGTCAGGGTTCCCGGGTCCTCGGCGGTGCGCGCATGCGCAGACTGCCGATCCGTCCCAGGCAGCAAGCGCAGAGTCCTCGGCGATCGCGGCCGCACCAATGGGAGAGCAGGGCGCTCTATTTAAAGCTGCCCTGTGCATCTCCAAGTTGCCGCAAGGTCTTGTTTCCTGTCCTGTAAGTACGCTTCCTTGTTGCCAAACTCTGCCTGTCCTGTTTATGCTGACCTTCTCCTGCTCTGACCCCGGCTCGTTCCTGACCATCCCTCTGCCTGACCCTCGGTACCACGCTGCCCGCTACCTGCTGAACCTGGCTTGTGACCCCGACCATTCTCCGCTTACTCCCCCTGTACCCCGCTGCCCGCACAATACTGACCCGGCTAGTCTGACCTCGCCTACTCCTGACAGTTGCCCATCCATCCCGCTCGGATCAGGATCTGTCATCCCATGCATCCCGCTCGGATCGGGATCTGTCGTCCCCTTCACAGCAGGCTCAACCCGGGCACATACCCTCAGCGGGACCCCTCTGCCGCCACCGGGGGTGCCCAGGAACGCCACCTGGTTTCAGTCTTGTACCAAGTCCATCCCCACCATCAGGGACCCTGGTGAAAAGGCAGACTGGGACTTAGACTCCGCGTCCTGGGAAACCCCGTACCGTGGACCACTAGAGATCCCGTTGGGCGGAGCCTGACAACCACGTCCACCACCACCCCTCTGTCCAAGGCTTTGCTCACCTCCTCATAAAAAGAAATCAGATTTGTTTGACAACTTCTGTCTTTCATGAATCCATGCTGTCTGTTGCTTAAAATATTTTTTTCCAGCAAGAACTCAACTATGTGGTCTTTTATTAAACTCTCCAGTATCTTCCCAACTATAGAAGTTAAATTAACA
Organism: Staurois parvus; assembly: GCF_062004578.1. Classification (NCBI taxonomy): domain Eukaryota; kingdom Metazoa; phylum Chordata; class Amphibia; order Anura; family Ranidae; genus Staurois; species Staurois parvus. Next base: position 510,404 of record NW_028318715.1, on the reverse strand, counting down.
GGTCTATAATTACTTTGTAAAGATTTTGAGCCTTTTTTAAATATTGGCACCACATTGGCCTTACGCCAATCCAGTGGTACTATGCCAGTCATTAAAGAGTCCCTAAAAATTAGAAACAATGGCTTTGAAATGACAGAGCTCAATTCTTTAAGGACCCGTGGTATATGCCATCTGGTCCAGGTGCTTTATTCATCTTTATTCTGTCTAAATATTTCTGGATCATATCAATTGTGAGCCAATGTGGATCATCTGGAGCTGTGTCAATACCATGCCCATTATGGACAAGAGCTCCCTCATGCTCCTTTGTATACACAGAGCTGAAGAAGGTATTAAATAAATTTGCGTTCTCTTTTTCCCCAGTCACCCACTCTAGATTATTTTGTAAAGAGCCTACATGCTTGGAAGAAACCTTTTTACTATTAATATATTTGAAGAATGTTTGGGTGTTGGTCCTGCTATCTTTTGCAATCTGTCGTTCATTTTCAATTTTTTGCGGCCTTTATTTCCTTTTTGCATATTCTGTTATATTCTTTGTAATGTTTAAACGATGATAGTGTTCCTTCATTTTTATATTGAATAAAAGCTCTTTTCTTATTATCTATAACCTTTTTAACTTTGGTCGAAAGCCACATAGGTTTGATTTTTAGCCTTTTAAACTTGCTGCCCATGGGAATATTGTCGGGGATCGTCGCGCCGCTGGTCCCGGCGCAGGCGCAGTACACCTCCCTGTACGCGAGCGCCGGGACTTGGCCGACCGCGGCAATCAGGTTCGCGCATGCGCAGTAGTGACCGCGGGCGCGCGCCTGGCACCAATGACAGCGCAGGGCGGGATATTTAAACGGCCCTGAGCTGTCATTCAGTGCCTTTTGGTCTTTTGTATCCTGTGAACCTGTGAACCTGTCTGAAGTAAGTTGCTGACCTGGATTGTGCCCTGACCTTGCTGTTTTCTCCTGTTTTGACCCTTGCTTGCCTGACCTCTCTCCTGTATGCCCCCTATTGGATCTGACCTGCTGTTGCTGACCTGGCGTGTGACCCGACTATTCTCTGCCCGCTGCTCTGTACCGCACCGTCCCCATAGTTACCGACCCGGCTTGTACGACCCTGCTCCTGCTCAGCCATCCATCCATCCATCCATCCGTCCCTCTCTACGGGGTCTCCAGACCTCCTCATACCTGGCTCTCTCCCGTGGGAGCCCCTGGCGAATACCCCTACCACTGACGGGTGTCCTCAGTAGTCACGACCTGGTCCTGGGGTACTCCAAGTCCATCCCCACCATCAGGGGCCCTGGTGAACAAGTACCCTGGGGCTTAGACTCCGTGCGCTGGGAACATCCGACCAGTGGAGTGCTAGTGGTACCGCCGGGCGGTCCCTTACAGTACCAAAAGGCCATGACTGAGCCTAGAGGAGGGCCCTCCCCGTTAGAGGAAATTTGCAGGCACCTAGCTACTTTGACGCAGGCCGTAACGGTCCTGCAGGACAGATGCATGCAGCTGGAGAATCGCATCCAGACTGGCTCTATTTCTGATCCTGCCCCACAGGCCCCGGTTTCTGCACCCCCGGCCCTGGTAGCTCAGGAGCCAGCCTCAGGGGCTTCCGCCCCGCTCCTTATGGTAGAACCCCGAGTACCCCTACCGGAGCGTTTTCACGGGGACCGCACACGCTTCCGGTCATTCCGCGACTCCTGTCTCTTGTTCTTTGAGCTACAACCCCGTACCTTCCTGACCGAAAACGTGAAGGTAGGATTCATTATTTCACTACTACAGGGTGAACCCCAGGATTGGGCCCACCGGCTAAGGGGAAACAATGATCCTCACCTGGGATCGGTCAATAGTTTCTTTGAAGCAATGGCCATCTTGTATGATGACCCACAGCGGGCAGCCTCTGCCGAAGCGACCTTATATGCGCTCCGGCAGGGCCGGCGGGCGGCAGAGGAATACGCCTCTGATTTCAGGCGGTGGATGGGGGACACACGCTGGAATGAGTTCGCTCTATTGCACCAGTTCCGTATGGGACTCTCCGATCCCTTGAAAGATGAGCTGGCCCGGGTGGAGGTTCCCGAGTCTCTAGAAGACCTTATTGCCCTGACAATTAAGATTGACCGAAGACTGCGGGAACGCAGGCTTGAGAGGTCCGGCCAGGGTCGCGGAAATACCTGGGGTCCATTCCTAGGCCCCAGCCCACCAACCCGACAAAGCATCCAGAACCCACCACCAGGAGATGTTCCGGAACCTATGCAGCTAGGTCTGGCACGGCCTAAATTATCACCGGAGGAACGCCAGCGCAGACGAGCCCAGAACCTCTGCCTTTACTGCGGTGAAGCTGGTCATATGGTGCGATCCTGCCCTCAAAAAATGAGTAAGTGCACCCGTTTTTCTTCCTTGTCTATTAGCAATACCTGTCCTTCGCAATACTTAGTAGTGCCCCTCTCCTTTCAGCTTCCAGGAAAGATCGTGGAGGTGACAGCCATAGTTGATTCGGGGGCATGCAGTTGTTTCCTGGATCTAGAGTTTGCTCACCAACAGGGTATCCCTCTCCAACACAGACAGAAGGGCTTCAACATCTTTTTGGCTGATGGTTCCCAGATAAAATCGGGGGTAGTTAATCAGGAAACTCCCCCCATTGCCACTATCATTGCCAACCAGCACCAGGAGTTCCTCCGCCTGGACGCTATTGCATCACCTCTTTTCCCAGTCATTCTGGGGCTCCCATGGTTACGGGCCCATAACCCCCAGATTGACTGGGAGACCGGGTCAATCTCGTTCCCTTCCCCATACTGTCGGGAACATTGTCGCACTTCGGGCCCCGCGGGGCCCCGAGTTCTCCTTTGCTCCGAAGGAGACTCCGACTTGAAACAGGTTATTCCCGCAGCCTATCATGGGTTCCTGGATGTGTTCAGTAAGCGGGGAGCCGACACTCTGCCCCCCCACCGCCCGTATGACTGTCCAATCGACCTGTTACCAGGCTCTGAAATCCCTTTTGGGCGTATTTTCCCCCTATCTGAGCTTGAATTGGGGGCCCTGAAGGAATATATCGAGGACAGCCTCCAGAAGGGATTCATCCGCCCCTCCACTTCTCCAGCAGGAGCGGGAATCTTCTTCGTGGAGAAAAAAGACAAAACCCTGAGACCTTGTATTGACTACCGGGAGCTGAACAGGGTCACGATAAAAAATCGTTACCCATTGCCATTGGTACCAGAACTGTTTCAGAGCCTAAAGGCTGCAGTCATATTCACAAAACTTGATTTAAGGGGGGCCTATAACCTGGTACGCATAAGAGAGGGGGACGAGTGGAAAACTGCTTTCCGTACCCGGTTTGGCCACTTTGAATACTTGGTCATGCCATTTGGGCTGTGCAATGCACCAGCCACCTTCCAACACTTTGTGAACGACATCTTCAGGGATTTTTTGGATGTCTTCGTTATCGTCTACTTGGACGACATACTAATTTTTTCACCCTCTCTAGAGGATCATAGGATACATGTGGCGAAAGTTTTGGGGCGATTGCGGCAGCATGGGTTATATGCTAAGGCGGAGAAATGTTGCTTTGAGCAATCTAGCATCACGTTCCTAGGCCTGATTATCTCCACTGCGGGGGTCGCGATGGACCCCCAGAAGGTCTCTGCAATTTTAGATTGGCCTGAACCCACGGACAAAAAAGGTGTCCAACGGTTTATAGGGTTCGCGAACTTTTATCGGAAGTTCATCAAAAACTTCTCGGGTCTGGTCTCCCCCATTACCCCACTAACCAAACTTGGAACCCGGTTCAAATGGACACCAGAGGCTCAAAAAGCTTTCGAAGCTCTGAAAAAGCTGTTTACCTCGGCACCCATCCTGGGCCACCCGGACGCGGCCCTGCCCTACATCTTGGAGGTAGATGCATCGGAGAATGCGGTAGGATCCATCCTGTCTCAGCGGAAAGGCACCAAAGAGTTACTCCATCCCGTAGCATTCTTCTCGAGGAAACTCACCCCAGCAGAGAAGAATTACGATATCGGGGATCGAGAGCTGCTGGCTATCAAAGCAGCGCTAGAAGAATGGAGATACCTGCTGGAAGGTGCCTCACACCCTATATTGATTTTCACAGACCACAAGAATCTGGAATATCTGAGGACTGCCAAGCGTCTACGCCCACGGCAGGCAAGATGGGCCCTGTTCTTTTCCAGATTCAATTTTCATATTACTTACAGGCCCGGATCTAAAAATACGAAGCCTGACGCGCTATCTCGTATGTTTGAGGACTCCGAAGAAGAACTGGTACCCGACACTATCTTGTCCTCAGGGAACTTCTTGGCGCTCCAGTCGGACCTTCGCTCCAAGTTAATAGAAGCATCTACGGCCACACCAACCCCAGTTGGGGTATCCCTCCAGAACAAAGGGGGACTCCTGTGGAAGGAGGATTCTATCATGGTACCTGAGGAAGTCCGGACCCTGGTTTTGGGGCATTGCCACGATCACCCGCTGGCGGGTCACTTTGGCCCAGTCAAGACTCTGGAGCTTCTCCGGCGCTCGTTTTGGTGGCCAAACATGGCTAAGGATTGCAAGCGCTACTTGAGATCCTGTACCATCTGCCAGAAGAGCAAACCATCGAGGAGCAAAGCTTGGGGGCTGTTGCGGCCTTTGCCGATTCCCGAACGGCCTTGGCAGAGGATCGCGATGGACTTCATAGTCGAGCTCCCACCATCACGAGACCACACAGCAATTCTTGTGGTCGTTGATCGCTTATCCAAGATGGCTCACTTCGTACCACTAAAGAAGACTCCGTCAGCAGCCGAGACGGCGCGAATATTTATCCGGGAGATCGTTAGACTACATGGAGTACCTGAGGACATTGTCTCTGATCGAGGGGTCCAATTTACGTCTAAATTTTGGAGGGCTCTGTGCAAGGCCCTGGACATCAAGTTGTCCCTCTCCTCCGCGTTCCACCCTCAGACCAACGGTCAGACCGAGAGGACGAACCAGACCCTGGAGCAATACTTGCGTTGCTACACGTCTTTCCTGCAGGATGATTGGCTGTCTCTTTTACCCCTGGCGGAGTTCGCTTATAACAACGCAAGCCATTCGGCAACGGGGCAGTCCCCATTCTTTTCGAATTATGGGTTTCACCCTGTCTTTCTCCCTGACTTGGTCTCTGAATGCCCAGTTCCAGCCACGCAGGATGCGTTGACCTTCTTCTCCGTCAATAACAAATTACTCCAGGAAGCCATCGCTCGGGCCCAAGAGGACAATAAGAAGGAGTTTAACAAGAAACGAAGAGGGGATTTGGCGTTGCGGCCTGGGCAGAAGGTGTGGTTGGCCACAACCAACTTAAAGATGCTTTGTCCTTCGAAAAAATTGGGACCTAAATTTGTGGGGCCTTTTCAGGTAAAGCGGATGGTCAACGAAGTGGCATATGAGCTGATCCTTCCGGCCACATTCAGAATTCATCCAGTTTTCCATGTATCTCTGCTGAAGCCAGTGATCCCAGATGCCTTCCCAGAACGAGAATCCAGACCCCCTGAGGCCATAACGGTCGAAGGACAAGAGGAATTTGAGGTGGAAACGATCCTTAAGTGCCGAAGAAGGGGGGGCCAGACCCAATTCCTAATTAAGTGGAAGGGCTATGGTCCTGAGGACAACTCCTGGGAACCGGCTCATAATGTCCACGCACCTAGACTAGTCCGGGAGTTTCTTCGTGATCACCCGTGGTGGAGAGATCGGGTGGGCATCCGGAGGTTGCCCGTAGGGGGGGGGGCAATGTCGGGGATCGTCGCGCCGCTGGTCCCGGCGCAGGCGCAGTACACCTCCCTGTACGCGAGCGCCGGGACTTGGCCGACCGCAGCAATCAGGTTCGCGCATGCGCAGTAGTGACCGCGGGCGCGCGCCTGGCACCAATGACAGCGCAGGGCGGGATATTTAAACGGCCCTGAGCTGTCATTCAGTGCCTTTTGGTCTTTTGTATCCTGTGAACCTGTGAACCTGTCTGAAGTAAGTTGCTGACCCGGATTGTGCCCTGACCTTGCTGTTTTCTCCTGTTTTGACCCTTGCTTGCCTGACCTCTCTCCTGTATGCCCCCTATTGGATCTGACCTGCTGTTGCTGACCTGGCGTGTGACCCGACTATTCTCTGCCCGCTGCTCTGTACCGCACCGTCCCCATAGTTACCGACCCGGCTTGTACGACCCTGCTCCTGCTCAGCCATCCATCCATCCATCCATCCGTCCCTCTCTACGGGGTCTCCAGACCTCCTCATACCTGGCTCTCTCCCGTGGGAGCCCCTGGCGAATACCCCTACCACTGACGGGTGTCCTCAGTAGTCACGACCTGGTCCTGGGGTACTCCAAGTCCATCCCCACCATCAGGGGCCCTGGTGAACAAGTACCCTGGGGCTTAGACTCCGTGCGCTGGGAACATCCGACCAGTGGAGTGCTAGTGGTACCGCCGGGCGGTCCCTTACAGTACCAAAAGGCCATGACTGAGCCTAGAGGAGGGCCCTCCCCGTTAGAGGAAATTTGCAGGCACCTAGCTACTTTGACGCAGGCCGTAACGGTCCTGCAGGACAGATGCATGCAGCTGGAGAATCGCATCCAGACTGGCTCTATTTCTGATCCTGCCCCACAGGCCCCCGGTTTCCCGGAAGAACTCCCATTTCTGTGCTGTGTTCATGAATGCCAATATTCCCTCCCAGTCTAAGTCTTGGAGAGCAGCTCTCAGCCTTGGAAAATGAGCTCTCTTGAAATTGAGCCTTTTTATTTTTCCCGTATGTGCTTGCTGTTTACAGCTAACAATAAATGAAATCATGTTATGGTCACTGCTACCCAGATGTTCTTTTATATGGACATTTGTAATAAGCTCTGCATGGTTTGAGATTACCAGGTCAAGCACAGCATCATTCCTAGTAGGGGCCTCTATGAACTGTACCATAAAATTGTCCTGTAGTAGGTTTAAAAATGTTTGCCCTTTAACTGTTCCTGCAGTACAATTACTCCGTCAATTTCTGGGTACTTAAAATCCCCTGAGTTTCCACCTCCTCATTAACACTGGGAGGCTTATAACAAACTCCAATGATTACCTTTGTAGTACGCACACCCATGTGCAGTTCCACCCATAATACTTCAGCCTCATCACGCTCTCCATCAACTAGGTCCTCTTTCACACTTACTCTGAGATCACTTCTCACATAGAGACAGACACCACCACCTTTCCTATTTACTCTGTCTCTCCGAAAGAGAACATAGCCAGGAATATTAATGGCCCAGTCATGTGAAGAATGAAGCCAAGATTCAGCAGTACCAATTCAATCATAGTTCTCTTTATGCAACAAAGCTTCCAACTCACCTATTTTGCTTGGCAGACTTCTGGCATTGGTGAACAAACACTTTAATCGATTGACACCTTGTTCAAACGTATTTTGCATATTTTTTATTTTCATACAAATGGTACCAATTCCACTGGTTGTTTGTAACATGGGGACCTTCTTATCATCTGTCATAGCCTTCCCCCCATCTTTCCCCATTCCACCCACCAATACGTACTGACCCCTGTCTGATCTGTCTACCCCGTTATAATCTAATTCTCCCTCCCCCCTCAATCCTAGTTTAAATACTCCTCCAGCCTTCCCATAAACCTCTCCCCCAGCACAGCAGACCCCATTTCATTTAGGTGCAGACCATCTCTAGCATCTCTAGCATATAGGTTGTACCCCAATGAAAAGTAAACCCATCATTGGTATCATTGGGAGGAATAGTCCCCATCATTGGTATCATTGGGAAGAATAGTGCCCCATTATTGGTGTAATTTGGAGAAATAGTGCCCCATTATTGGTGTTGGTAGGAGAAATGTTACCCCACTGTTGATATCAGTTGGCTGAATAATGTGCCATATAAGTAGGAGGAATAGTGCCCCAAGGGCCAGATAAAGGCAGGCAAAGGGCCACATACAGCCCCAGGGCCACAGTTTGGAGACCACTGTTCAAGGTCATCTAACAGGCTTAGTAAGGAGAGCAGATGGATGAAGGCCCTTTCACACTACAGTATTGAAATGCACATGGTATTGCTTGTTATGTTAAGTGTTACCATGCACAGGATTAAAGCAGCTCCCCATTCATTATGAATGGACTGCCAATGTACCACAACAGATGAATAAACATTCATCACCCTTTTATAACAATGTAGTGCACTATAATGCATTGTGCTCTACCATACAATGCATTGGGGTGCCATCATATTAGCGCGTGTTACCACAACCCTTAAAAGTCCACTAGACAGTTCTATGATTAGATTAGTTGATGATGAAGGCAGAAAGACTTGCATTGTCCCTTTAACCCTTAAGGCCCATTCACGTTGTCTATTTAATGCAAAAAAACTCTTGTATTATTTGCTGCATGTCAAGTAGAAATCTCATTCTTTTTTATTTGGCATGTTCACATACTGTACATGTACTGCAGTTTACTGTGAAAGACAGAGGCATATTCTATGGGCCCATCCACACTTACACATGTGCATTACTATGCAGGCTGATAACACATGCAACAATATAAAATCAGCCTTAAAATTCCACAGCATGCATAATAAAGAGAGAATAATATTTCTATGCAATCTTCAGGTCATGACAGATTACACATGCTTGGTTACATTTCTGAGGGTCACTTAGCCTTTCTCTGCCAATAAAAAGATTAAATATGATTGGATTGCCTAAAGATGTGCTTCTGTACAGGGGCTCTGGGCTTCAGCAAAATGGTAGCCTCCATCAAGAATGAACAGGAGGCATGGTGGAGGCAATTTACAGCACACACCAGTGGAGTACCTAGAAGGCCTGTTGCCATAAACTATGAAGCCCCCCCTCCGACCCCCAGCCGTGACTCTTCCCTTTGCTCCCAGTGATGGAACATTAGGGCCCGGTTGCAAGTGCAACCTTTGTGACCCTGGTAGTTCCTCCACTGGTGTCAGTCATTGTTTTATTTTTGTTATTTTATTTTTTGTACAATATTATTTATTAATTATTTTTTTTACAATTTTTAGGAGCCCCATTGGGGGCTTTGGTTAAATATCAGCAGTCTAAATGGACCTCTGATGTTTCACCTTTGAGTCAGAGAAAAGAGATTGAGGACACAGCCCTTAATTTCCTTTACTTCAGCCTCAGCCGCACAGAATGAATGGACAGGAATAGCTCCGTACAGAGCTTCCTGTCCATTCATAAACTGAAGCATAGTTAACACAGTTTACTATATTTCAGTTATGAATGGACAGAGTCAGTGATAGGTACCGATCACTGATTGTCCATTCAGAAAAGAAAGTTACACATTTACCAGCCCCTTTCCAGCTCTCTATCCTGACAGATCCCTCACAGAAGCTGGAGGGAGAGGGGAGAGGGGATTCTGGCAGAGTTGCAGGGGAGGGAGGCAGGAAAGATCATGGGGAAGGGGGCTGAAAGCAGGGGGGGGGACAGGAGCACAGGGAGCTTGAGAGCATGGGGGGGGGGGGATAGTATGTAGAGCATGGGGGCAGAGATTATAGGGGCCGGAGAGAAGAGGGGCAGAGAGCACAGGAGACAGTAGAAAGAAGCTGGATAGGGGGAGTGGGAAGGATGGCTGCATATAGAGGAATCAATCTCTCCATTTTCCTCCTGCAGCCATTGAATGCCTGTGGGAGGGAGAAGAAAAGAAGCCAGCATTCAGCGGCTGCAGTAGGAAAATGGAGAGATCGATTTCTCTATATGCAATCTCCCCCACTGCTCCTCCTATAAAGGCATACAAGGGGACTGCACGGGCTCCCTGCAGCATGGGGCTGGGTAGCAATTGCGACCCCTGTAGGTAGCCCTTGGCACACACTAATGTTGGTAGCATATTTGGCTCCTGTTACTGTCAATCACAGCCAGTGATCCAAGAAGGAGAGAGGGGCCAAGCTCCAGCTCCATGTGTGAATGGATACGCAGAGCAGTGGCTTGAGAGCAGCCTGCTTGGGTGTTCCCATAGCAAGCTGCTTGCACTGGGGGCACTTGGCAGCAGGGAGGGGCCAGGAGCGCTGGCGGGGGACCCAAGAAGAGGAGGATCAGTGCAAAACCACTTCACAGAGCAGGTAAGTATAACATGTTTGTTATTTTTTTTTTTTTTACTGCCTTTACTACCACTTTAAAAATGTGGAATGTATGCTCTTTTGTTAAAGAACATTAATTGTTGTCAAACTGTTAGGGGTAAGTTCCTCTTTAGGGACTTTAAAAACTCAATCCAGTGAACCACCCATCCTCTTTGAGGCCCTATACCAACAGAAGCAATGTCTCACTCATACAATTACCTTATACTATGACCTTCTGACTAGCACATTATGAAATACTTACCTTAGAACAAAGCCTTCCAGTGGTGCGCTGTCACGGCTGACAGGGCTTCCATTTTCACCTGGTGTTCCTTCTGGATATGTGGGCTGTGGCTGCTTGAATGGCCAATAAGGCCATTCAAGGCATTTGCCTAGGGCGGCATTTTATAGGGGGGGCAGCACTGCCCCATGAAAGAAGGGACACACACGGCATGGGGACCTGGTGGGTTCCGAGAGAGGCTGTGGTGGGTTTCAAGACGGTGTATGCACAGCCCGACTCTCGTTCCTGGGGATGCCCAGAGCTGTGAAGGTGAGTGTTTTTTTCTCTCTCGCCATGGGGGATGGTGGCTGGTGTATGGGGGCCAATGGTAGTGGAAGGGTTGGGTGGAGGGCAGGGGTGCTCCTGGTCAATGCCAGGCTGTTTCTGCGAGGGGGGGCCGGGGCGCCAATTTTTGTGTTGCTTAGGGCAGCATAAAACCTAAATACACCACTGTATACCATTCCTTCAGAGCGCATGCGCCTGCTACCAAAAAGAGCAAATATCTCCTAAACGTTGCACATTTAGAAGATATTAATTTTACCTACAGGTAAGCTTTATTAAAACTTTATCTGTAGGTAAAAATGACAAAGCAGACTTTACTATCGCATTCAGGAAGATTTAGCAGGCTTTTTTCTTACAATAATATCTACATTAGTAAACAATCACACTCCCTATTATTAGCCGCTTTCTCGCTGCCCTATAGCAGATATACTGCTACAGGGTGGCAGGGATGCACAAAATCATGTATATATATATATATATATATATATATATGATTTTGCATTTGCGGGTATGGGGCGCGTGCAGCCTGCGTTGTGCGCCCTACCCGCAACACTATTCGCAGCTGTCAATCACTGGGTCCCGGACGGTGATTACTCGCCGGCACCCAGTGATCGAGGAACATTACCAACAGAGGGAAAGAACTGTAAGTAAACAATACAGTTCTCTCCTCTGTCAGCTCCTGCACAGTGTTATGCATGGCTTTTCATAGCAGAGCCATGCAAAGCAGTGTGCTTACAGTGAAGTGACACACAGCAAAACAGCACACAGTTAACCCTTTGATCGGCCCACATGTTAACCTCTTCCTGCCCAGTGCCATTATTACAGTGTCAGTACCTTTCATTGTATTGGTGTCACTGGGGATGTCAGTGACACCAACTCAGTTCCCCCCAGTGTCAGAATGCCCACCGCAGTCCGGCAATAAGTCGCTTATCACCGCCATTATTAGTAAAAATAACAAATAAAAAAAAAAACAATCCCAGTATATAGCGCTATTTTTAAATGCTATAACTTTCATGTAAACCAATTAATTTACACATTGGGTTTTTTTTTTTGGCAAAGACATGTAGCAGAATACATTTTAGTCTAAATTTATGACGAAATTTAATTTTTTTAAATTTTTTTTACTGGACATGTTTAACCACTTCCCGTCCGGCCCATGTATACTGTATAAACGGCCGAACGGGAGCAGTGCAGGAGTGGGTTGCCGTTCATAAACGGTGCCCGACATTTTAGCCTGTGTGCACTCTCTGACATCATTGCTTACTACGTGTGAAATCTGTGAATGATCAGATTGTACCATGTGACAAGCTGTGACCAATCACAGCTCTTACAGTATTTCTCAATGGCTGCAAGAATGCAGCCAGAGAGAAAGAGAAATTATTGCTTTTACAGCCTTTATGGGTGCAAAAGCAATCAGTGTAAAAAAAAAATAAAAAAATCTTCATCACCCCCCACAAGTAGTACAGTGTCACTATGGCGACACTGTACTGCTAGGGTGACAGTATGTTAAAAAAAACAAAGATAAATAATAATAATATAAAAAAATAAAATAAATATTTAAAAAATAATTTTTTTTAATTATAATTTTTGGTTATAAACTAATTTGGGTTATTTTTTTTACTGAATACATTTTGGCCAAGATTTATGAAGAAAGATTATTTATTTGCAAAATTTTATAAGAAAAACTTTTGTTCAATATTTTTGGACTGTTTCATTTATATAGCAAAAAAAAATCCCATTGGTGAGTAAATACCATCAATATAAAGTTTTATCTGTCTCAAAAAAATGCTAAAAAATTCATATGGGTACAGTCAGTGGTGTATTTAGGTTTTGTACTGCCCTAGGCAACATAAAAACTGTCTGCCCCCACAGACACGACCAACACCCCCCTTCCTCCTCCTGCAGACAGAGCCTGACATTGACCAACAATACCCCTGCCACCCACCTGGGAGAACCTTCCACTACCCCCCCCCCTCTTTGTGATAGAGAGGAAGACATCGATATGCACAGTTCTGGACATCCCCAGGAATGAGTGTCAGGCTCTACATACATCATCAAGCAGCCCCCAGCCTCTCTCGGATCCCACCTGGTTCCAATAGTGCACATGTCCCTTCTTCCATCCCTTCTTCTTGGGGAAGGTGCTGCCCCCCTGAAAAATGCCGCTCTAGGCAAATGCCTTGTTTGCCTTGTGGTAAATACGGCCTGGGCACAAATTGCCCTGGGTAAAATTGTCATTCAAAGAGTCACGGCATTGAAAGCTGAAAATTGACCTGGGCATGAAGGGGGTAATAATGTCCGGACTTGAAATGGTAAATAGCAAAAAGTCGAAAATATTGTTTATCTCTCGAAATTGTCGATCTTTTTTTTTAAAACACAAAAAATTAAAAAACACACAGGCGATCAAATACCACCAAAAGATAGCTCTATTTGTGGGGGAAAAAATGTAAATTTCACTTGGGTGCAGCATTGCATGACTGCGCAATTGTCAGTTAAAGTAACGCAGCGCCATAATGCAAAAAATGGGCTGGTCAGGAAGGGGGCAGAGGCCTCCCTAGGGTTGGTGTCACCTAGTGCGGTAACATTTGGTGACACCCCCTCCGACGATTCCCGCAGAATGGATTGGATCTGTGGATTGAGCATAATGGATCGGACTCCGATTCATTATGCCCAATCCGCAGATCCGATCCATTCTGCAGGGATCGTCGGCTTTCTTTACAACCTACCTTTTCTTGGAGAGGGTCTGGTGTAGCGGCAAGATGTGTCTCCCATGTAGATATGTCCCCCCTGAAGCAACACCGGTGTCACCCTGTATAGGTTGCATGCCGACAATCCACGCAGGATGGACCCGCTCCAAGAAAAAGTAAGCTGTAAAGAAAGCCGACGATCCCCGCAGGATGGATTGGATACATCCTGCAGGGATCGTCGGCTTGCTTTACAACTTACCTTTTTGTGCAGCGGGTCCGGTGTCACCCCGAGCGGTCGGTGTCACCCAGTGCGGACCGCACCCCCCTCACCTACCTCGGGACGCCACTGGAAGGGGGGTAATTCCTCTGGAGGGCAAGTGGTTAAAGAGTGGCTTACGGAAATGTGTCACCTACTAGGCTTGGAAGACTTGATAGCTCAGCTACATAACAGACATGTAAAATACCTTGACTTCTGGAATGCACAATCACAGTCTACAAATCAGGTAGGCACCAGGAGGCTTTATTACAGAAAGAACACATTCAACGCCTTGACCTTTGTGCTCTTGCACTTGGTTATAAGGCCAACAAAATCAAATATGAACTGTGGTTATATTGCCTCGTGTCCCATCAACACCAAATCACTAATACAAATGGAAACACCTGATTCTCCAAAAAACTCAAAAACTTGACAATGATCAAAAATAAAAACAAAGTAAAAACATAAAATCAACATTTACACCTCATTTTAAGACTCCAGAAAACATACATACTTCTCAATTTACAACTTGTAAAAATGTTACTAAAAAGAAATACAAATGTATCCATTGTGTGCTTTATACAGATGCCTCAGTATAGGGCTCACTGTTGCCATCTAGTGAATACGTCTTAAAATTGAAGATATACTGAGCTGTCTATATGGCTACTGATCAATCCTGTTTGAATTTATTTGACCTAATATAACCCAAGAAGGAACAGAACTGGGAGGAAAGGATCAGCCAAATATTCATAAAGTAAGACATGTTCCACTCAGAGTTTAATCCCAGTGGGTGTCTGTTGCCTAACTTAAAGATCCAAAACTACAAGAAGCTTGCAGCCTGGCAACCCTGAGAAGTCAATTTCTAAGAGGTAGTGGGGTTGCATGCTAGTCAACGAGTATAAGTGGTATTAGTTTATGTTTGTGGTTTGATATCTGGAATGCCTGGAGTTTCCTCATCCTCATGCATTCCACAACCTTTTAAACCCTTTCATTGTAATACACCCCAACCAAAACCACAGACCACTTGACACCTCTGATAGCAGATCTGAGAGCACTTTTGGGATCTTGGACTAAATTAATGCACACAGAACTTGCCACACTACGCAGCCCTACAAACCTACCCACCTAATTCTTTACCCCATCCCTTCATTCACTGGCTCTGTACTAAAATTCACCTTCTTTCTCCTTTCATTTATTTCTCTCTATGTACCATAGTTAGACTAGATGACCATCACCCTCTCCTAAGGTTGCCACCTCATCCGTTTAAAACTGAGCACACATTAAAGCGGAGTTCTACTCGACCTATAAAAAAAAGTCAGCAGCTACAAAAACTGTAGCTGCTGACTTTTAAAAAACAGCCACTTACCTGTTCCTCCGTCCCGTGGTGTATCCCCTGCAGCTCGTTTCACCTGCCGTCCTGGATTCCAGCAGGCCAGCATCTTTAATGTAGGCACCTGGATGTGATAGCTTGCGGCTTCACAGCCGGGTACCCACTGCGCATGTGCGAGTAGTGCTGCGCTTCATGAATGGTCCTGTAGTCTTATGGGACCGGTCACATGTCCCAAAAGACTACATACAAGGAGGGAGAGAGGACACCTTCCATTTCTGATCGCCTAGGCGATCGGATTGTAAGTGGGAGCGGGTACCTGTCAAATTCGGGTACCCGCTCCCCAAAGGTGCCAATCCTTAATGGGGGGCGGGGGAGCAGTCCTTAAAGCGGAACTTCCCCTTTTGGGTGGAGCTCCACTTTAATTACACAGGTTCTGTGGTCAATTCAATGCAGATAAGGCACTAAGTGAGTTTAATTACCACCTTAATCAGCCACATAACCTGTGTAATTAATATCTGTTCGGTTTTAAGGGGATGAGGTAGCAACCCTAGGAGAGGGTGATGGTCATCTAGTGGTCATCTAGGGATGAGGTAGCAACCATAGGAGAGGGTGATGGTCATCTAGTGGTCGTCTAGGGAAGAGGTAGCAATCCTAGGAGAGGGTGATGGTCATCTAGTGGTCGTCTAGGGAAGAGGTAGCAATCCTAGGAGAGGGTGATGGTTATCTAGTGGTCGTCTAGGGAAGAGGTAGCAATCCTAGGAGAGGGTAATGGTTATCTAGTGGTCGTCTAGGGATGAGGTAGCAACCCTAGGAGAGGGTGATGGTCATCTAGTGGTCGTCTAGGGATGAGATAGCAACCCTAAGAGAGGGTGATGGTCATCTAGTGGTCGTCTAGGGAAGAGGTAGCAACCCTAGGAGAGGGTGATGGTTATCTAGTGGTGGTCTAGGGAAGAGGTAGCAATCCTAGGAGAGGGTGATGGTCATCTAGTGGTGGTCTAGGGAAGAGGTAGCAACCCTAGGAGAGGGTGATGGTCATCTATTGGTCGTCTAGGGATGAGGTAGCAATCCTAGGAGAGGGTGATGGTTATCTAGTGGTCGTCTAGGGAAGAGGTAGCAATCCTAGGAGAGGGTGATGGTTATCTAGTGGTCGTCTAGGGAAGAGGTAGCAATCCTAGGAGAGGGTGATGGTCATCTAGTGGTCGTCTAGGGATGAGGTGGCAAACCTACCATCTTCTAACTTTCAGGAGCGGTCCCATTACCCTTTATAAAGATACACAGGAATGTGTAGGCCATAAGCTGAATACTACATAGGCACTTCAAAGGCTTGCACTACACTTTTTGGTAACCCTTTTTTTTTTTTAATGCCTGGTGGGATAGCCCAGGACTATGACTAGTGTTATCTCATGTGCTGCTGTAATTTACTTTTTTATGTTAAAATTCTCAGCAAAATCTTATACTATAAAAACATCTGTGGGATATTCTATTGCTATATTAATGAATAAAATATATAAATACTTTAAATAGGCATATAATCTAAATTCAACTTACCACGCAGGACATTGCTACACAGCTTCATAATGTGGTCATCTGTTATTGATTTTCCCTATAACATAAAAAGATATAAAGCTATCATATAAGGTGCAAATATGATCTTCTGCTTATTTTGTTCTATAATATATTATTCTGATAGTCTGACAATTTTTTAAACTATTTTATTTGATTACATTGCATTGAATTTATTTACACACCGGTTTTCCTGGGATACCAGGTATTCCAGACCTTCCTTGTGGGCCACTTTCACCTGGAAATCCACGAGGCCCTGGTAGTCCGAATATGCCAACTTCTCCCTTCTTACCCTCTGGTCCTTTTTCACCTGTGTCTCCAATTTCACCTTTCTGTAATCCAGTACATAGTGTAATCAAGTACCCAATATCAGTATTGTTTCCACAGCACATTGGCAGCAATAAAGTACAGTGAAAGTATTTTGTGTTCATGCATTAATGCTCATTGTTAAAAAAAATGCTTATTAATTCAAAGATGTGCATTAAAAAGTCTATTATGGTGAAGTGTGAATTTGGCCCTAGAACCAGAAAATCAATCCTTTATATTGCAGCTTACTAGTCCTTTATTTTGTTAGCTGCTTTAGTATTTTTTTTTTCAGACAGCCTTTTTTCACCTGTAATCCTGACAGGAACACATTCCTTGTCTAGGATGACAATGTCTACTTAATGTATATATAGTGAAGAAGTGTTGTCATGCTAGGCTGCTTGCTTCTGATTTGAACTTCAGCACATCTCCCCATCTCCTCTTCTCTTTAACAGGGGAGTGTTCTGTAGTCCACAGAGGTGAACAGGGCTGATAACATTGGTTGAGATTTTAGTGCAGCAGATGTAAAGTACGCTGGAAGTTATGAGCTTACTGGATTTCTGCAGGATCAACGGGTATTTTTTTTTCACTTATCAAGCAGATATAACAAATCACTTTTAATGTCATATTTAAGAGACCATATAGGAATAAATAAGAGAAGTTTATCGTTGGGATCTACATGCACTTTAATGTTTTAAAAAACTTGTTCCCATGTATAATGTACATGAAGACATCATTACCACTCCTCCTGCCTACAACGTTAAATTCTGAGTAAAGTCTTCTTCTTTAGGGAGTGTTGATTTCCTGGACTCCTGCTACTCTCGGTGATTCCTCCTACTGACCAGTAAGCGACTACAAGATACAATGGTAATGAAGGGGACAGCAGGAGGAACCACTGACCACAGCGGAGGACCAAAAAATCGACACACCTGGAAGTGTCAGTTTCAGAAAAAGAAATCAGTTGGCAGATTCTCGTCACCAGAGAGACATTCAGTTGCGCAGGCAGTGGGAGAGTTAAGTTTTTGCTTTCTTTCTTCTTTACAGGGACAGCATTAAAGCATATCTAATCCAAAAACACAAATGTAATATATTGCAGCCTATCAGTCTGTAGCTGTAATGGCTGCATTAGTTTGCTATTTTCAGGCTTTTCCCCTTTATTTTCACCTGGTAACCTCATATCTACACTTTCTTTCTCGAATTTATTTATGGAGGAGCCATGGTTGTCACACAGGATGGACTTTAAATATGTCAGTCTTTGTTCATCTCTGTTACATGGTGGACTGATATGACTAGTATTGTCATGAGGGGAACAATTCACTAAATGTGACCCCGCCCCCTGTGACATCACTGATCGGGGCATGCTGGGTCAATGGCATCAGAAGGGGGCAGGGTTACCCAATGACATCACTAGGTGGCCCCTCCCCTTAGTTTTTTAAGAACTGTCAGGGGGCGAACCTGTCAGATGGTGGAAGCCTTCGTCAAGAGAGGAGCCTCTTTTTTTATTCGGGTTGGCGGTGGTGGGCATCATGATTGACAAAGGATCTACACTGGGGGACATTTTTTTTTAATAAAGGACTTGTTGAAAACTTCCTTCTGTGCTTTTTTTTTATACTACACCTTTTTTTTTTTTTGGCACTCACAGATAAGGGTTCGATATGGATTTTGGGGGGACCCCATGCCATTCTTTTCTTATTTTGGCATGGGGGTGCCCCTCAAAATCCATACCAAACTGAAAGGCTTTGTATGGATGGGGGGGGATGCTGACAGCTGATGACTCATTACATTACCCCAGGTTTTCACTACTAAAATACAGCATGACTAACACATGTGGTATTTTAGTAGCGTTTTTTGTGAATGCCAACATTTGTTTTGAAAAATGCTGTGCGGTAACTTAACGCATATTTGTATGCAGTAAGATGCCGCTTTGTGAATCATCTCCAAAGAAAGATAAGAAGTTTGTGATTTCTTTTCCTCTCTCAAGAAGTGACACGGATGCTGCACTTCTGGCAAAATCGATAGATATTCTGTGTACTTGCTGAAAATGTTCTTTGCCTGAAAAGTAAAAATAAATGCAGCCACTACATCTAAGGACTGCTAAGCTGCAATTTTTTTTAAGGTAAAGTTACACTTTAATCCACTCTTAATTTTTTACACTTGTTTTCCCCTCTCAGCTGGTGCACCAGATTTTATTTTACTGTCTCTAAACCATTTTCAGTCTGGTGTATGATCTCAGGAGACCCGTATAGCAGCTGGGCCATGAGTCCTTTGTTCCCGGTGAGCAAAGCCAAGCACTGTGTACTCTGAATGACCGACTTGTTTATTTCTGCCCAATAATCGACACAAAGGGGTAGATTCACTAAAACTGGTTCATCCAGAATCTGGTGCAGCTGTGCATGGTAGCCAATCAGCTTCTATTTTCAGCTTGTTTAACCACATGCCGCCCAGCCACTGTATAAATACGGCAGCAGGACGGCACGGCTGGGCAAAACCACATTTTAAAACGTGTGTTTTGTAAACAGGTAGGGGGCGCGTGCGAGGCGCAGCACCGCCCTACCTGTCCCGCCGATCACAGCCGTGGATGTCAGTCGCCGGGTCACAGACGGTCGTTACCGGCTATGTCCCCGCGATCGGCGGCAATCGCTGACAGAGAGCACAGCTGCAGTAGCTGTGCTTTCTGTCAGTTCCCTGACAGCTCCAGGACAAGCTGATTGGGACAGAAGAGTTTCTCTCTCCCAATCAGTGGTGTCCCTTGCAGTACACACCCCCGCCCCCTAGTAAAACACTCCCGTCACACAGTTAACCCTTTCCCTGAAAAATAAACTTATCCCCTTCCTCCCCAGTGCCATTAGTACAGTGTCAGTGTTTTTTTTTTGCACTGATCACTGTATTGGTGTCACTGGGGATGTCAGTGACCCCAAGTCAGTACCCCCCAATGTCAGAATGTCCGCCGCAGTCCCGCCATAAGTCGCTGATCGCCGCCATAAGTCACTGATCGCCGCCATAAGTCACTGATCGCCGACATTATTAGTATAAAAAAAATTCCAGTATCTTTCCCGCCATTTGTAAACGCTATAACTTTCACGTAAACCAATTAATTTACACGTATTTGGTTTTTTTTTAGCAAAGACATGTCGCAGAATGCATTTTGGCAGAAATTTATGACTAAATTTGATTTTTAAATTTTTTTTTACTGGACATGTTTTATAGCAAAAAGTCCAAAATATTGTTTTTTTTCCTCAAAATTTTCAGCCTTTTTCTTATAGCGCAAAAAATAAAAACCGCACAGGCGATCAAATACCACCGAAAGAAAGCTCAATTTGTGGGGAAAAAAGGAGGGAAATTTCATTTATGTACCGTATTGCATGACCGCGCAATTGTCCGTTAAACTAGCGCAGCGCTGTATAGCAAAAAAATGGCATAAATTGCAGTATCTATACCATAGTTTGTAGACGCTATAACTTTCACAAAAAGCAATCAATATACACTTATTGGGATTTTTTTACCAAAAACATGTAGCAGAATACATTTTGGCCTAAATTTATAACCAACTTTGAGTTTACTATATATTTTTTATAGCTGAAAGTAAAAAATATTGTTTGTGAAAAAAAGGACGTAAATTTCGTTTGGGTGCAGCATTGCATGACCGCGCAATTATCAGTTGAATTAGTGCAGCGCTGAGTAGCAAAAAGAGGCCTGGTCATTAAGGGGGGTAAATCCTCTGGAGGTCAAGTGGTTAATTAAGCTTTGACAAAAAAAAGTGGCAGCTGATTGGTTTCTATCCAGAGTTGCCTCAGATTTTGTACTCTCCAGTTTTAGTAGATAACCCCCATTAGGACTGGGCAGTTACATGGGTCTCTCTGTTGTTCATGGTTCTATCTAAACTCTGTCCATCAGTAGGCAGCTATGGATGACCACATAATTAATTAGTTGCAAGGACTGTTAGGATAAATAATTTAGGAAGCTGCAGGGACATCACAGGCAGGAGCTGCTTGCCTGCTTGCAATTACATCTCACAAATCAGTATTTTTTTAAACTTTGGTCTTACTGCATCATGAGACCCAAACTTGGAGAACTTCATCAAATTACTATACATGACATTTGGCTAATGACTATAAACTGTGTAGTTTATATTATGCTCTGTGAGTCAAACAAAAACCATTGCATTTTGAAAGGTGCTAAATATGATTTTGTTAACTGTAAACACAGCAAAATAGTTTTGTAAAAAGAGACAAAACTATTTGAACAAAATGTAAAAAGTTTGTTTTTGGCAGGGAAAAAAAAATCCACATTCTGCATAACTACAGAGCATGAAGGTAAAGACTTAGGGATCTGTGCACCAAACGGAATAATGAAATATAAATGCATATTCATGGGTTTTCAATACCTCTCCTTTTGCTCCTTTGCTGCCTTCTTGCCCCTACATGTAATTTTGTAGAAAGACAAATATTAATACAGCAGAATGCTAATTATATCCAAATTTTACTAATAAAGACAAAATAATGGTAATTTTACCCTTATTCCTGGGTTTCCAGGTTGTCCTGCCTCACCTTTTTCTCCCTACAACAGATTAACAAGTAAGAATTAAAAACTGAATATTTTGACAGATTTGTTGTCTCTTACATGTCTTATGAAAATAAAGGAGCAACTAGTTTTTTGGACATTTAAGTATATGCATATTTTTAACAACCAGTAATGTAAACACAGAGCAAGGGCTTTAGGAAAGAGGAGCAGGGTAAGCTGAGTTGCTGGGAGAACATCTTTAGTGCTTCTTCTATGAAATTTGAAGCTGAATTTCTCTACAATGCCTGCAGCTACAGAGGTTAGTTAGGGCATGTTTTCCAGGAATTCCAGGTAAGACAATTTTTACATTGTCCAGCTTGGACTAATGTAAGTATGTATGTGCTTATCTTGTGGGATTCCCATGGAAGCTGAAAATCACTCTAGTAGGCATCGCTACTACAGCGATCTGCACTAGCATGTCTGCATGTCTCATTCCAAGTGGCTGCCCTGCTGCACATTAATACTTACATTGTATGGCACACAAACACTTACATGGGTTCAAGCTGAACCAATGTAACTTTGTAAATAATTGCCATACCTACAATTTAGTGTTAAGTGGGACACAGCCTATGAAGAAAAAATATGCAAAAAATGACATAAAATCTGGATTATGACTAATTTTTATTCACACAATATATTTTGTTATGGTGCTCTGCATCACAGTTGCTTTCTAAAGGTGCTTTGGGCACCAATCACAATGAATGGCATCAAAGCACACCAATACACCTAATGTATGTTACTGCACAGTGGTGGAAACAGACCCTATATAGTTTAGTAAAGACAAAGTTTATTTGCCCATTTGGACCTTATACTGTACGTTTTCAGGACTTTTTCACAGAGACAACAATTTCTTTTGTGTGGCCAAGATAGGCCTAAAAGCTGGGCCACAATAGCCACTGAGCTGTGTATTGCTATAGGGAATTGAACAGGCGAAAGAACAATAACCAGAAAAAGTAGGTTTGGTAAATGGATTCCAATAATTTTACCTGGGTGCCTTTAACTCCATCATCTCCAGTGTCACCCTGAAAAAAGAGTTTCATTTAAATAAGAACCTTTTCAAAAGTATGTGTAATAAATAGAATCTAGTAAGGTAATATTATTGGTCAGTTTCTAAGCAGCTTTCAATGTTAATTGTTAACTCACAAGCACAAATTACTGTTTCCAAAATGTTATTATTTCTACATTAATTTCACTGCTTTCCAAACATTAGATAGCATTTCTAAATAATTATTGCAATTAATTACCTTGTGCCCCTTTGGGCCTTGAATTCCCATTGAACCTTCCAAACCAGGCAGTCCTGGCTCTCCCATTTGACCCTAGAAACACATTAATTCTTCAACAATCACAGAGAAAAGCTCAGAGCATTTATCTGCCGTTGGTATGTTATAATTCATACTCAGAAACAAGTAAAAAAGAGTAAAATGACTTGAATTTGGGATCAGACTGAGATCGGTTTAACATCAGTTTGGGATATGGTTAAAATACATTCACATCAGCTTTTATGGATGTAATAAAGTGGACCTGAACTCAAAAAGTGGAGATTTTCTATGTTATAGGGAACATCTAGAAATATTAATTGTGATTGAGCGTTACCCTGAAAAAATGTTTTGTCCTGAATTTCTTTTGAACAAAAGCAGTATACTCTTTGATATGTGCATTTGCCTATACACTCCTATGCTCACAGCCCTATAGCTATATACTGTATATGCAGTGTGAAATCTAAGGCAATACTGTTAGTTTCATTAGATTTGGAGTGAGATTTAGTGATGTCACTGCTGTGCGGCTCACTTAGGGTGAAGGAACTTAGGGTCAGTATCACCGCTGCATACTCTGCTGTATATCACTTAGTTAATACAGCTATATACTACCCTGTATTCATCAAATTTTTTGGCTAATAAACTTGTTTAAATACTACACTATGGGCACCTGTCTTTTTGGCTCCTATTGGGAGCTAAATCAACTTGCAGGATTCCTGTAGTTTGACCTACCACCACCAGAGGGACAGAGCTTTGGATTCTGGCTGAGCACCATACCATCCTCAAGGGGACCTCCGGACTTCCTATATATTTTCCCAGGCTGAATGACCTACAGATTGAAGTTTACCCTCTTCATCTACTATAAAGAGTCCAGTGGATATTAATTATATGCGCATTTTCCATGCACGTCCGGTGAGTGCGCATTTTTTCCACTGTTTCCTGGTTTCATCAGCTATCTTTTGGGATTTGCTCATATGAATCAATTTATTAATCACGGACCATTTTCTTTTGCACTTTATATATTTTAGCGCTGCACTCTGTTTTACTTGTCATTTTATGGGTACACTGTGATTACCTTTAGTGCTTTAGCTGCTTACCTAGGAGCGCTCACTTTATACCATTTTATCAATAATGGTGACTAGTCCTCTGCCCTCTGTCTGTTTTTTTTGTGCACAGTTTCCAGGACTTAATTCTACATTACAACAAGGAAGCATAATGCATTGCAAAAACAAACAGAGATAACTGTACACTGTTACATAAGATCATATTTAAATATTGCATTCAACATCCAACAAAAATGCTTTAGAAATGATTTCACAAATGCCTGTCTACACTAGCTCAAACAAACCAAGTAAAATTGCATTTCTGCTAAAAACATTGTTATTCAATTCTCATATACTGCTGTACCCCCCAAGCATAGGATGCTAGGTAAATTTAGTTTTTGGCTCCTTCTCTGGTCAAGGGAGCAGTGATTGATCTGGTCTGTTCAGGGTTTCACAAGCTGGTTTGATTGCTTCACCCTGCCTCTATAAGAAGCTTCCAGATAATAGGGAGGCAGATTCGGATTACCAGTCTAATATGTATCATGCTCTGACCAATCCCTGGAGAGGACTATCCAGCAAGTGGTTGGGGAAATGATAAGTAGTCTGAGACCCTGGAGAGATTGTCCCTTCTTCTCAGGAGTGTTCCAAATCATCAGGAACTGCTGCCATGGGGCAGCCTGAGAGCTTAAAATGATCTTTCTGAGGAGCTGGCTGTGGGACTTCACCAAAAAAGGATCCAAGCAGGAGAAGGATTGTGTCCTTTACTGACTTGGGTCCGGAAGAAGCTGGAAGATGTCCAGCTGTCCTGTAGACATATGAGTTATGACCCTTGGCTGATCCTTGGTGACTGTGTGGGCTTTTGGGATGTGTTAGAGGTAGCTTGCACTGAGACGGCTCTCATAGGGTCTCAGAGTACTGGCCATGAATGAATAAAAATAAATTTAAAAAAAATCCACAAATCCATCGTCATTCCTGACCTAGTTAAAATAAGAGCCTAGGGTGTGAATAAACAAAAAATGTATGTGTTATATTGTTAATGGGATCAAACATTACAAAAACAAGAGAACTAACTCTTAGAGCCACCTGTTCAGTGTAAAATATACTGTACATATACAAATTTTCTATATACTTGCTTTTTATTTCTTTGTGAACAAAATGACAAAATACCCTCCTCAAAAACCATTTTGAATAGGCAGTTTCTGTTATAGAAACAGTAATGTAATTTTAGAGAAGTTTGTAGTTTTACAATTCATCAAGATGTCTTAGGATAATTTTCACTTACTTTCAGTCCAGGAAGTCCTGATTGTCCTGGAGGCCCTAAATCACCTTGTATGCCCTGGGATTTGAATAAAAATGTCAATATAAATATATATATACAGTTAGGTTCATATATATCTGGACAAAGGCACAGTTTTAATTTTTTTCAGGTATTTACCAAAACATATTCAAGCTATAGTTAAATAATGGATATGGGCTGAAAGTGCTCACTCTCAAATTTAATTTGAGGGTATATACATTCAAATTGGAGGAAGGGTTTAGGAATTACAGCTCTTAAGAGTAGCCACCCCCCTTTCTTCAAGGGACCAAAAGTAATTAGACAATTAAATTAAAAGCTGTTTCACGACCAGGTGTGGGCTACTCCTTCATTATTTCTTCATCATTTAAGCAGGTAAAAGGTCTGGAGTTGATTCTAAGTGCGGTATTTGTATTTGGAATCTATTGCTGTGAATAGAGATGAGCGAATTTCTCAAAAATTCGATTCGGCTGATTCGGCGAATTCCAGTGTGAAATTCGATTCGATGCGAATTTCTTCGCTACGAAGATGACTTATAAAAAGGGTTTCTAGGCTTCAGAGAGCCTTTAAATTAGTGCAGAACACTGTACCTTTAATTTAAATGCCCTTGGAGATGAGGAAAGAGAAGGAGAAGGAGAAGGAGAAGGATGAGAAGAAGGAGAAGGAGAAGGATGAGAAGAAGGAGAAGGAGAAGGATGAGAAGAAGGAGAAGGATGAGAAGAAGGAGAAGGAGAAGGATGAGAAGAAGGAGAAGGAGAAGGATGAGAAGAAGGAGAAGGAGAAGGATGAGGAGAAGGAGAAGGATGAGAAGAAGGAGAAGGATGAGAAGAAGGAGAAGGAGAAGGATGAGAAGAAGGAGAAGGATGAGAAGAAGGAGAAGGAGAAGGATGAGAAGATGGAGAAGGAGAAGGATGAGAAGAAGGAGAAGGAGAAGGATGAGAAGAAGGAGAAGGAGAAGGATGAGAAGATGGAGAAGGAGAAGGATGAGAAGAAGGAGAAGGAGAAGGATGAGAAGAAGGAGAAGGAGAAGGATGAGAAGAAGGAGAAGGAGAAGGATGAGAAGAAGGAGAAGGATGAGAAGAAGGAGAAGGAGAAGGATGAGAAGAAGGAGAAGGAGAAGGATGAGAAGAAGGAGAAGGATGAGAAGAAGGAGAAGGAGAAGGATGAGAAGAAGGAGAAGGATGAGAAGAAGAAGGAGAAGGATGAGAAGAAGGATGAGAAGAAGGATGAGAAGAAGGAGAAGGATGAGAAGAAGGACAGTTCTGTGACAGTTTCTGTCTATTTCTGACAGTTCTGGGACATTCACTCCATACAGCTGTTTCAACCGCTGTATGGAGGGAATGTCATGGAACTGTCAGAGTCCCAGAACTGTCATTAATAGTCTATTTCTGACAGTTCCATGACATTCCCTCCATACAGCGGTTGAAACAGCTGTATGGAGTGATTGTCCCAGAACTGTCAGAAATAGTCTATTTCTGACAGTTCTGGGACATTCACTCCATACAGCTGTTTCAACCGCTGTATGGAGGGAATGTCATGGAACTGTCAGAGTCCCAGAACTGTCATTAATAGTCTATTTCTGACAGTTCCATGACATTCCCTCCATACAGCGGTTGAAACAGCTGTATGGAGTGAATGTCCCAGAACTGTCAGAAATAGACTATTTATGACAGTTCTGGGACATTCACTCCATACAGCGGTTGAAACATTGTATCTATTTTTTTCCATAAATGACATTCTGCAGATACACTTAGAGGAGCGCTGCAGATACACTTTTTGCCGGCTTGGAATTATTCTTATTTTCATCCTACTTCTTCTTTTTCTTCTTATGAGGATGAGGATGAAGAAGAAGAAGTAGGATGAAAATAAGATTAATTCCAAGCCGGCAAAAAGTGTATCTGCAGCGCTCCTCTAAGTGTATTTGCAGAATGTCATTTATGGAAAAAAATAGATACAATGTTTCAACCGCTGTATGGAAGGACAGTCCCAGAACTGTCAGAAATAGTCTATTTCTGACAGTTCTGGGACATTCACTCCATACAGCTGTTTCAACCGCTGTATGGAGGGAATGTCATAGAACTGTCAGAAATAGACTATTAATGACAGTTCTGGGACTGTCCTTCCATACAGCGGTTGAAACATTGTATGTATTTGTTTCCATAAATGGATCCATTTATGGAAACAAATACATACAATGTTTCAACCGCTGTATGGAAGGACAGTCCCAGAACTGTCATTAATAGTCTATTTCTGACAGTTCCATGACATTCCCTCCATACAGCGGTTGAAACAGCTGTATGGAGTGAATGTCCCAGAACTGTCAGAAATAGACTATTTCTGACAGTTCTGGGACAATCACTCCATACAGCTGTTTCAACCGCTGTATGGAGGGAATGTCATGGAACTGTCAGAAATAGACTATTAATGACAGTTCTGGGACTGTCCTTCCATACAGCGGTTGAAACATTGTATCTATTTGTTTCCATAAATGGATCCATTTATGGAAACAAATACATACAATGTTTCAACCGCTGTATGGAAGGACAGTCCCAGAACTGTCATAAATAGTCTATTTCTGACAGTTCTGGGACATTCACTCCATACAGCTGTTTCAACCGCTGTATGGAGGGAATGTCATAGAACTGTCAGAAATAGACTATTAATGACAGTTCTGGGACTGTCCTTCCATACAGCGGTTGAAACATTGTATCTATTTGTTTCCATAAATGGATCCATTTATGGAAACAAATAGATACAATGTTTCAACCGCTGTATGGAAGGACAGTCCCAGAACTGTCATTAATAGTCTATTTCTGACAGTTCTATGACATTCCCTCCATACAGCGGTTGAAACAGCTGTATAGAGTGAATGTCCCAGAACTGTCAGAAATAGACTATTTATGACAGTTCTGGGACTGTCCTTCCATACAGCGGTTGAAACATTGTATCTATTTTTTTCCATAAATGACATTCTGCAAATACACTTAGAGGAGCGCTGCAGATACACTTTTTGCCGGCTTGGAATTAATCTTATTTTCATCCTACTTCTTCTTCTTCATCCTCATCCTCATAAGAAGAAAAAGCAGAAGTAGGATGAAAATAAGAATAATTCCAAGCCGGCAAAAAGTGTATCTGCAGCGCTCCTCTAAGTGTATCTGCAGAATGTCATTTATGGAAAAAAATAGATACAATGTTTCAACCGCTGTATGGAGTGAATGTCCCAGAACTGTCATAAATAGTCTATTTCTGACAGTTCTGGGACATTCACTCCATACAGCTGTTTCAACCGCTGTATGGAGGGAATGTCATAGAACTGTCAGAAATAGACTATTAATGACAGTTCTGGGACTGTCCTTCCTTACAGCGGTTGAAACATTGTATCTATTTGTTTCCATAAATGGATCCATTTATGGAAACAAATAGATACAATGTTTCAACCGCTGTATGGAAGGACAGTCCCAGAACTGTCATTAATAGTCTATTTCTGACAGTTCTATGACATTCCCTCCATACAGCGGTTGAAACAGCTGTATAGAGTGAATGTCCCAGAACTGTCAGAAATAGACTATTTATGACAGTTCTGGGACTGTCCTTCCATACAGCGGTTGAAACATTGTATCTATTTTTTTCCATAAATGACATTCTGCAAATACACTTAGAGGAGCGCTGCAGATACACTTTTTGCCGGCTTGGAATTAATCTTATTTTCATCCTACTTCTTCTTCTTCATCCTCATCCTCATAAGAAGAAAAAGAAGAAGTAGGATGAAAATAAGAATAATTCCAAGCCGGCAAAAAGTGTATCTGCAGCGCTCCTCTAAGTGTATCTGCAGAATGTCATTTATGGAAAAAAATAGATACAATGTTTCAACCGCTGTATGGAGTGAATGTCCCAGAACTGTCAGAAATAGTCTATTTCTGACAGTTCTGGGACATTCACTCCATACAGCTGTTTCAACCGCTGTATGGAGGGAATGTCATAGAACTGTCAGAAATAGACTATTAATGACAGTTCTGGGACTGTCCTTCCATACAGCGGTTGAAACATTGTATCTATTTGTTTCCATAAATGGATCCATTTATGGAAACAAATAGATACAATGTTTCAACCGCTGTATGGAAGGACAGTCCCAGAACTGTCATTAATAGTCTATTTCTGACAGTTCTATGACATTCCCTCCATACAGCGGTTGAAACAGCTGTATGGAGTGAATGTCCCAGAACTGTCAGAAATAGACTATTTCTGACAGTTCTGGGACATTCCCTCCATACAGCGGTTTCCGGCAAAAAGTGTATGTGCAGAGTTCCTCTATTCTGCAGATACACTTAGAGGAGCTCTGCAGATACACTTAGAGGAGCTCTGCACATACACTTTTTGCCGGCTTGGAATTATTCTTATTTTCATCCTACTTCTTCTTCTTCTTCTTCTTCATCCTCATCCTCATCCTCTTCTTCTTCTTCTGAGGATGAGGATGAGGATGAAGAAGAAGAAGAAGAAGAAGAAGTAGGATGAAAATAAGATTAATTCCAAGCCGGCAAAAAGTGTATGTGCAGAGCTCCTCTAAGTGTATCTGCAGAATAGAGGAACTCTGCACATACACTTTTTGCCGGCTTGCAATTATTCTTATTTTCATCCTACTTCTTCTTCTTCTTCTTCTTCTTCTTCTTCTTCATCCTCTTCTTCTTCTTCTGAGGATGAGGATAAAGAAGAAGAAGAAGAAGAAGAAGAAGAAGTAGGATGAAAATAAGATTAATTCCAAACAGGCAAAAAGTGTATGTGCAGAGCTCCTCTAAGTGTATCTGCAGAATAGAGGAACTCTGCACATACACTTTTTGCCGGCTTGGAATTATTCTTATTTTCATCCTACTGCTTCTTCTTCTTCATCATCCTCATCCTCAGAAGAAGAGGATGAGGATGAGGATGAAGAAGAAGAAGAAGAAGAAGAAGAAGAAGTAGGATGAAAAGAAGAATAATTCCAAGCCGGCAAAAAGTGTATGTGCAGAGTTCCTCTATTTCTGACAGTTCTCTCACAGCTTCTTCACATGAACAGTGGTTGAAACATCTGTATCCTAAATATAAACTAATAGATACAATGTTTCAACCGCTAAACATGTGTTCCTTCTGTCAGAGAACTGTCAGAAATAGCGGAGCTCACTGCAGGGACACTTTTGCCGGCTGATCGGGAAATGTTCGATTCGCGCACCCGAAGTAGGCAAAATTTCGGTTTCGCCGCGAATCGAATATTTCCTGAAATTCGACTCGAATTCCGGTTCGCCTGGTTCGATTCGCTCATCTCTAGCTGTGAACCTACATCATGCGTTCAAAGGAGCTGTCCATGCAAGTGAAACAGGCCATTGTAAGGCTTCAAAAATGAAACAAATCCCCCAGAGAGATAGCAGCAACATTAGGAGTGTCCAAATCAACAGTATGGTACATTTTGAGGAAAGAAGAACGCACTGGTGAGCTCAGCAACATAAAAAGGCATGGATGTCCACAGAAGACAACAGTGGTGGATGATTGCAGGATCCTCTCTATGGTAAAGAAAAACCCATTCACAACATCCAGACAAGTGAAGGACACTCTCCAGGAGGTGGGCGCATCATTGTCAAAGTCTACAATAAAGAGAAGACTTCACAAGAGCAATTACAGAGGGTTCACCACAAAGTGCATACCATTCATAAGTCCGAAGAATAGAAAAGCCAGATTAGACTTTGCCAAAAAACATCTAAAAAAGCCAGACCAGTTCTGGAAAATAATTCTTTGGACGGATGCAACTAAGATTAATCTGTATCGGAATGACAAGAAGAAAAAAAGTGTTGAGAAGGCTTGGGACAGCTCATGATCCAAAGCACACAACATCATCTGTAAAACATGGTGGAGGCAGTGTGATGGCATGGGCATGCATGGCTTCCAGTGGCACTGGGTCATTGGTGTTTATTGATGATGTGACAGAAGGCAGAAGCAGCCCGATGGATTCTGCAGTGTTTAGAGATATACTGTCAGCCGAGATTCAGCCAAATGCAGCAAAGTTGATTAGACGGTGCTTCACAGTACAGATGGACAATGATCCAAAACACACTGCAAAAGCAACCCAGGAGATTTTGAAGTAAAAGAGGTGGAATATTCTGCAATGGCCGAGTCAATCACCTGATCTCAACCCAATTGAGCATGCATTTTCCTTTCTGAAAGCAAAACTAAAGGCAGAAAGACCCACAAGCAAAGAACAACTAAAGACAGCTGCAGTTAGAGCCTGGTAAAGCATCATAAAGGAGGAAACCCAGTCTTTGGTAATGTCCATGGGTTCCAGACTTCAGACAGTCATTGCCAGTAAAGGATTCTCAACAAAATATTAAAAATGACCATTTTATTTATGATTATATTCATTTGTCTAATTACACTTGAGCCCTTGAAAATGGAGGGACTGTGTATAAAAATGGTTGCAGTTCCTAAAATTTATACTTGATATTTATGTTCAACCCCTTCAATTAAAGCTGAAAGTCTGCAATTCATATTCCTTTGGATTGTTTCCTTTTAATTTATTCTGGTGGCATACAGAGCCAAAAGTGTGAAAATTGTGCCTGTGTCCAAATATACATGGACCTAACTGTATATATACAAAGACATACAGCCAAACATTCAGAACAATACCTTTGGTCCTGGAGGTCCTTCAGCTCCTGGCAGTCCATTTGCTCCATTGTCACCCTTTTAAAAACAGACTACAACTTAAAGCCATATAACTCATACATCAGACTGTGTGAGAAATGGGAAATTAAGTTGTTTTACCATAAATGCTAAATTTGCAGTTTGTCATGTGCATTACCTTCAAGTGTTACATTCTTAGACCATTTCACTGCCAGCTGCCAGCAAGTGATCCTTACTAATTTGTCATGTAGTTATGGATAAATCATTGTGCTGTTTCATAATCGTTAATATTGGAGTTCCCTTTTAATAAAAATGTTTTGGGTGGTGGTCTTTATTAAGTGTATCTGTCATAGGTAAGATGACATTGCTGTGCTGCAAAGCAGACTGAACAATGTAGAAAACATTCTTCTATTATATGCTGCCATTTAATTGTACCTGACAGGGTAAACACTATAGGCTCAGGTGCCTTTTCTGTAAGCAAACCTATCATAACTTATTATTATTATACAGGATTTATATAGCGCCAACAGTTTGCTCAGCAATTTACAAAATAAAGGGAGACAATACAGCAACAATACAGTTCAATACAAGAGGGTTACAAGGGCCCTGCTCCATGGAGCTTACAATCTAAGAGGAATGAAATAAAAGAGCTGCCATCACTAACACCTCCTGAAATACTTGGTGAATGCCTGTTATGCTGACCCAAGTATTTTAATCTTTTGACAGATTGACTCATGAGGGTTATGTTTTTCTGGACTTTGTGACCGTGAAAGTTAAAGAAAAAGTCATAAGTTGTCTTTACTTGCTTTCCCCAGGTCCTTGAGTCAATGTATTAGGTCTAGTTGGTTAGGTTTGCAGCAAGGCAACTAGCATATTTTAAAGGAGAGGTCAGCAGTGGCAGACTCCATGCTACTTTTATGATTGGTTAGATTTAAATCTTTGTTCAAAAAGCTGCATAGATTCAGGACCTATGCACACTTAGGCATAGATGTTGGAGATAGTTACAACAGATTCAAAATGGCTACATCTGATCTGAATGTAGCACAATATTGTAACAATAAGCTTGACACTGATACACTGATTTTTGTTACATAACTTATAATATAATTTAGTGAACTTCAGCATTTTCCAGTGAAAGTGCACAGGTGGCAGTTGTCAGGTCAATGTTGCTGTTTTAAATGTCCTCTTGCATGCTTTCTGTCCAGATCCAGGACCCTCTCCACCAATCAGACATCTGATCGGCAGGGTGGTTAGCACTTCCATCTAGCAGTACTAGGGTCATTGGATCAAATCCCAACTGTGGCACTACCTAGCTGGAATTTGCATGTTTTCCCTGTGCTTGCGTAGGTTTCCTCTGGGTACTTTGGTTTCCTCCCACACCCCAAAGACATGCTGGTAGGCAGGGGCGGACTGACCATTTGGAAAGTCGGGCACTGCCCGAGGGCCCTGGGTCAGTAGGGGGCCCCATGAGATGCCCCTGGTACCTTTTTCATAGGCTTTTCTGAGTTTGGACAAGGACACAAGGGGCCCCATGATCCCCTATTGCCCGGGGGCCCCATGAGTTGTCAGTCCGCCCCTGCTGGTAGGTAAATTGGCCCGAGTACGTGTTTGTATGAATGCAGTTAGGGACCTTCGATTGTAAGCTCCTTGAGGGCAGCAACTGATGTGAATGTAAAATATATATGTAAAGTGCTGCATAAAATTGACAGCGCTATATGAGTACCTGTAATAAAAAAAAATATATACTGTATATTGACTTCATATCATTCTAGACAACTTGAAAGTTGTGATATTTAGACAGTTACCACATGAGGGCAGTACACGCCAATTTATATATATATATATATATATATATATATATATATATACACACTGTATAATAAATAAATGATATATCATTGGTTCATAGTTATTATAGAAAGGTGCAGAGCTATGGAAATGCACATAGACAAGTACTTATAGTGCCTAAGTAAACATATATATAGTGTATACACTATTTGTGTGACAATATGCAAATTATGCGAAAAAAGCATCAATATAATCAAATACAAAAAAAAGAAAATAAAGAGCCCCAATAAAGAGCTAACGAGACATTGGTTATTTTCCCAGAGTGCAACAAAAGGGGTTAAAAAGTATGTCCCAATACGTTTGGCAGTATAGTGTATGTTTACTTAGGCACTATTAGTATTTGTCTATGTGTATTTTCATAGTGCTGCACCGTTCCTAATATATATGAGTACTGTGTATTGGTGTATAGTGATAGCTGCTGTGCACCGCTTATACTTTTGGGGGCCTAGCTCAGTTTTTGTTTTATCTTTTTTAATTGATTCATAATTCATTACCATCTTTATTCACTGTTAATAAAGTTCTATTTGATGTATGTTAACTTATTTGATTTGCCTGTAAACCACATGGCTGGATCTAGGGGGTGCTGGGGTAGACTGCGCCCCCCCCCTCAGATTTCACTTGTGCACCCCAATATTGGGGTGGGGGGGATTTCTGCTAGGAGAAGGATTTGGGGGGATTTAAGCCAGGAGGGGTCTTGGGGGGAAATGTGGTGCCTATTTGTGCTAAGAGGAGGTTGGGGACTTGGGCTAAGAGGGGGCAGAGGATTTGGAAAGGGAGAGGTTCTGAGCTGGGAAGGGTACTTTGGGAGGGGTTGTGCTAGGAGCAGAAATTTAGAGGAATTTGTCATGGGGGGGGGGAAAGGGGAATTGGAGGATGGGTATTTGGGGGGGAGGGGGGATTTGTGTTAGAAGGGGGATTAATGGGGAGATCTGTGCTAGAAGGGGGGATTTGTGCTAGGGGGGAGGATTAGAAGGGGTATTTGTTCTAGAAGTGGGATTGGGGGGTTTTGTTAGAAGGGGGGATTAGTGGGGGGATTTGTGTAAGGTGAAGGATGGGAGGGGGTATGTGCTAGGAGGGGGGATTTGTGCAAGAAGGGGGATTTGGGGTGGGGATTTGTGCTAGGAGGTGGTGAGGGAATTTGGGTTAAGAGGGGGGACTGGGGGGGATTTGAAGATTTGTGCTTGGTTGGGAAATTTGACAGGAAGGTATATGTGTGCATGAAGGGATGATTTTTTGGGTGAGGGAGAATTGTGCTATGAGGGGGGAATTGGGGACATTGGAGGCATTGGGGGGCAAAGATTTGTGCTGGGACAGGGATTTATACTGGGAGGAGGGGGAATTTTGCATTGTTGTTTGGGGAGAATTTTGGCTTGCAGACAGACAATATGATTGGGGGGAACATGCCGATTAGTTCTGGTTTTTTTTTTTTTGTTTTTTGGGGGGGGGGGATTTATGCTGAGACAGGATTGTCATATATGGGGGGACTTAATTTGTCATCTTCGCCCTGGGAGCTAGATGACCTTGCCCTGGAACCACACACAGGGAAGTCAATAGAACTCCTCCTCCCCACTCAACACATTGCTGAAATTGGATTCCCTTACAGACACAGCCTCAATCTGCAGTGTATAGCTGGCTGCTATGTTGCGGTTCTGACCCTGTCCTCTCCTCTTCTGACCTCTGTCCTCTATCCTGCTGACCCTCTGTACCCTGCCCTGTTGACCCCTGTCCTCAATCCTACTGACCCCCATACACTGCCCTTCTGACCACTGTCCTCTGTCCTGCTGACCCCTTTTTCTCTGCCTTGTTGACCCCCTTTTTTCTGCCCTACTGCCCTGTCTTCTGCCCTGCTGATCTGTCTTTGCCCTAATAACCCCTGTTCTCCACCCTGCTGACCCCTGTCCTTTGCCCTGCTGACCCCTATCTTCTGCCCTACTGAACCCCTTATACTGCCCTACTGACTCTTACACACTCCCCTTCTGACCTCCCATCCTATGCCTGCTGACCCATATCCCGTGCCCTACTGAACCCCTGCATACTGCCCCACTGACTCTTGTATACTCCCCTGCTGACCCCTATTTTGTGCCCTACAGACCTCCTGTACACTGCCCTACTGACTCTTACACACTCCCCTGCTGACCTCCCATCCTCTGCTTGCTGACCCATATCCTGTGCCCTACTGAACCCCTGCATACTGCCCTACTGACTCTTGTATGCTCCCCTGCTGACCTCTCATCCTCTGTCCTGCTAACCCCTGTACACTGCCTTGATAACCCGCTGTAAACTGCCCTACAAACTAATGGCCTCTGTACTATGCCCTACAAACTACTGTCCCCATCTCTCTGCCCAGATGGCCCTCCTGTACACTGCCTTACTGCCTTCTATACACTGCCCTGTTGACCTTGCATCCTCTGCCCCCTGATGTTTTTTTACTGCACCCCCACATCAGACAGGCTAGATCCAGCCCTGCTGTAAACCCAAGCTTTAAATACTTTCTCAGATTTTTATTTAAATATTTATATTAAAACGTTATTAATATGAGCTTTGCTAAAACTCAGCAGTATCCTCTATAACTCCCTCTTATCTATTTCCTGAGTTTGCACCA
This sequence comes from Staurois parvus, assembly GCF_062004578.1. Lineage (NCBI taxonomy): Eukaryota > Metazoa > Chordata > Amphibia > Anura > Ranidae > Staurois > Staurois parvus. The sequence goes on along the minus strand of NW_028318715.1, from coordinate 474,417 downwards.
TTAAAATTTAAAGGTGTAAAGGTGCACAGTTTGCTCTTTTTCATCTCTGTAATCAATGTGCTGCACACAGCAGTTTTCTTGCTTCATAATTTCTGCATTTTATTTTAGGCAACCTGAAAAAAGATCCTTTCTTCACAGTATGATAGTCAAGTTAAATAAACTGGGTCGGAACTGCTTGTATCTTTTCCATTCTTGTTGCAAATTATGTATCTGCTACAATAAAGCAACACATGCAACATAATTTTTAGTTAAACAAAAAAAAATTTTTTTAACACCAGAGTGCCCCCTCCCAAGCAATTGGACCAACTGAACAAAATAATTTTTTTCATAATGATGATAAAAAATTTTATATATTCAACCAAACTATGTGACTGTGCCACAGTGCACTTTTGGTACATGAATATATATACAGATCTTACTAAAGCATTTACAGAAAATGATTACTTAGTAGAAAAATTGTAATATGTGTGGGCAACAAAAAAATTGTGTTGAGTAATTTACAGCAACAGGATTCATAGGTGATTAATAAAAGAAGGCCAACACAGGAGACTTCACTTATAGCATTTTCACAGCATTTTATTCTGATGTAAAATATTAATACCGTCCATGTATTCCATCACAATAGCCGTATATATTATCTGACACGTAGCTTATAAATACAGTGATTAGTGCAATGCTACAACATAAATAATAAATCACAAAAATGTGTAAAGAAGTTCATTTCTCTTCATTGCAGTGCTTCCATCCTTCTTTCCTTTTATAAAACACCAAGTGCTCCAAAACATAAAGGTGCAAAAACTCCACCACCAAATGTCTGCTCACCTCCTCTATACCAAATTTTAAAAAAATGTGCATTTTTTCTTTGGTATTGAGATATTAAAAGTTTTAAAGTTTACAATGGAGTCTTTTATTTATGAGGTGATGTTATGGATGGAGTTTAAATCCGGAGAAGCTGTGAATGATAATTGGGGTCCATCAAGCTGAACTTCAGCATACACATTGGGACAAAAAGCACAGTTAGACCAAACAATACTATATAAAACAGAGGCGGACTGACCATTCGAGCGCTCAGGCACTGCCCGAGGGCCAGGGTCATTAGGGGGCCCCGTGAAATGCCCCTGGTACCTTTTTTATAGGCTTTTTTGAGTGTGGGCAAGGACACAGGAGCCCCATGATCCCCTATTGCCTGGGAGCCCCATGAGTTGTCAGTCCACTCCTGATGTAAGGTCACACTGCTGGAGGTGAGCAAACATCAGGTGGCGGAGTTTTTGTACTTTGTACTTTTTCAAGTACTTTTGGAGCACTTGGTGTTTATATAAGGAAAGAAGGATGGAAGCACTGCAATGAAGAGAAATTAACTTCTTTACACATTTTTGTGATTTACATTTTAGTGATTCATCATTTGTGTTGTAGCGCTTCACTAATCACTATATTTGCAAGCTTTACCTGATATGAGTTAGGGTTCTGGGTGCATTAGCGGCTATATATTGTTAAAATTAGGTTATAAATTTTGTTTAATACACACTATAGTGATTTATTAGTTGAAGTTGATTTCCATAGAAGCATGCAAAGATTAATTGATTTATTGACATGTAGCTTATGTAACTCAATGTACATATGAAAAGCTTAGAGTCAATTAGACTTAATACACCCCCCCTATGAAAAAAAAAAATGTTTGTACTCAGTAGTGTCTAACCTTCATCCAATCATAAACAGTTGGCAGGGACCAACCAGTTAGGAGCTAGGAGGTAACCAAAACCGGTTTACCCTCATTTTCCTCCAATCTTTTTTAGCAGTAAGGAAACTTCATGTCTTAGTCCCATGTCAAGTCCAACAGAGTGGCCCTGATGGAAAACTATTGGAGTTTAAACACCAGAGTGCCCTCCCACCCCCCCCCCCCCCCCAAACACACACACCAAACAAGTAGACCAACTCAACTTTACCATGGCATGCCTGCATCATCAGTCTACTTGATCTGCTGGAGAACTCAAACCATGAAAAACCTGTCACTTGACCTTTTCTTTGATGCCTTCCAATGTTAAAGAATATTGGTTGTTTTATAATTTTAAACAAAAAAAATAAAAACGCATAGTATGGCCCTATGATGGAATGGATGAATGTTGTTGATATTTCAGAATGTAATAAAATGTACTGAAAATGCAAAAAGGGAAATTCCCTTTGCTGGCCTTCTTTAAATACAAAACAGTAGTGCTTTGGAGATGGCTGATGGCAGAGGTATAGATGTGCTTTCTACCCTGTTTGCACAATGATCCAGTGCTCTTTGCTGTTACTGTTTGATATTTTTACTTTTAAGCATTAAATATCCTATCATTGTAGTGAATTTCTCAAGGTGAATATTCCAGTCTCCATACTCAGTAGAGCACCTGTCACTTTATTACGGAGTACACAATCAAGCATTTAACACTTTTGCACTTTATCTTCATGTACTGGGATTGCATATTATTACCAGTATAACCTATGTGTATTGACTTTCACAACCATTTATATTATATTTTTTGTTACCAAGTGTATTGTTTGTACAGTATATGCGCGGTCCATATGGTATTTATTTATTAATTTGCGTATATTAGTTCACAATTAGGACTGCTGCTTTAACACGGGTATTTTTCTTTAAGATTTTATTCATAAGCCCAGCAATATTTTATTCATACTCAATGCTTACCCTGAGGCCAGGGGGCCCTATGATGCCTTTAGGTCCAGGCATTCCTCTTTCTCCCTGAAATTGCAAGAGACTATAGACATTAATCTATTACAGAAATTACAGTCGAAATTTGTGCAGCCTGCGTAAACGTGTATGATATTCGCACAATAAATGTTTTAGAAATAGACCCCTATGTATGCCATCTTTTGTGAATTACTACTCTAAATATCACAGTCAGCTGACAGAAAACAGGACAAACTTGTACATGCATGCTACCAACTTTAGTGACAATAATCAAAACTCTTATTTATCAGTTTTGGATTGACAAAAACAGATTAGGCTTCCAGGCTGTTAGAAAGTGAAAACAGCCCAGAATTACCTTTAATCCCAATGTGCCATGGAGACCGGGGGCACCACGAAAACCCTAAAAAAAAAGTCATACAATGATCAAATTAAACATTGTTTAGTGCATTTTATCTAACATAACGCATCTACTGTGAAAGTATAACCAGACAAGTTATGGTGAGGCTAGCTAACAGAAACTAAGGTCACTAGAAATGTACGACTTGTTTCATTTTGATTAATTTTTTCGGATGAAAATTTCATTTTTGGAGATTCAAATGTATCCAAATCTCCAATCTGGACACAAAAACGAATAGCAGCAAATCCAAAAAAGTTATAACAAAATTAACAAATGCATTAGTTTCCGTCAGATGATAAATAAATTACATCATTCGAATGATGTCAATTTTTGAATTTTTTTGATTATTTAGATTCAAATAAGTAATGAATCTGAATTTCATTCCATCGTTAATTCAGATGTACTGCATGCCAGTCAATATTATCCAGTCAGCTCATTCCATTTCTCTTGGTGGGTTGGAATAACACCCCAAAAATTTTAAATAGGTCCAGTTTGAATCCATTTGAATTAATAACATATCGGATATATAACAAACTACCGGGAAAACTGAATTTGTTTGATAATTTAGATTCAAATAAGTAATGAATCGGAATTTCGTTCCAATCGTTAATTCAGATGCACTGGATGCCAATCAATATTGCCATTTCTCTAAGTGGGTTAGACTAACACCCCAAAAATATTAAATAGTTCCAGTTTGAATTCTTCTGAATTAATAACATATCGAATATATAACAAACTACCAGGAAAACTGCAAATTTTTTTCAATCCACCTGGACCAACAAACATAAGAAGCAAATGACAAAGATACGAAACTAATTCGGAAAATGAATTGGTTCAACATGACAAATATGACTAAATTAAATTTTTCAATGATCAAATGCATCCAAAACGAAAACTAAAGTTTCTGGCGTGCACGTCTAAAGGTCTTTTCGCCATAGGTTGTCTGGTCTACTTTTTATTTATCCCCAAGCCCTGATTAATAGCAGCCATTGAGCTTGATGTACTAAAACTGGAGTGTGCAAAATCTGGTGCAGCTCTACATAGAAACCAAGCAGCTTACAGAATTGTTTTGTCAAAGCTTAATTGAACAAACTGAAGTTGGAAGTTGGAAGCTGATTGACTACCATGCACAACTGCACCAGATTTTGCGCTTTCCATTGTTAGTAAATTGACCTCAGTGTGTACTGCACTGATGATTACAACAAACAAACCTAAAATAGTTGTAATGGAATTTGGAATAAATGGGTATATCGTATTAGGATATATCTGTTTTTTAATGCATTGGGTATAGGTGCACAGCTGGGCAAGGGGCATAAAGGAATGATTTGCATGGTTCCGCCTTCTACCCATGAAAAATAATGAGGATTAAACCCCTTTTTTAGGGTTTGTGATGAAAAATGAGAAATACCTTTTGTATAAAGAAGGATCTGCCGCACCTAATGTGTATATGAAATACCCCAGTCACAGATCGCTAAGCATATAAAGGGTTAAAAGGATATTTCTAAAATTATTTTACATTTTCACAACATGAATGAATATTCATTGTTACCAGCAGTCAGTAGTCCCCCCCAAGTTTATTGAAGAAAATATATGTTTCATAACTTCTATTTGTAATCTTACCGGTATGCCTGGAGGACCATCTATTCCAGGCTGACCCGACTGACCTTTATCTCCCTGCAAATTGTAAGGTAAACGGTTATTATCTGTCTGAGTTTCAACAAATTATAACGATGATTCTAACCTTAATTAATAAAAAAGTAATTTTTATGTACTCGAAAATTACATTTAAAGAGACCCTGTTACCAGACCATTCATTTCAGCAACAATCTTAACATACGATTATACAGTACATGTATTTTAGGCTTGCTACTTACCTGCAAAAGCCTCCCTATTGTAGCCATCCAAAAAACCTGAGCCTATTTTGGTCACTGCCATCTGGGATGTAATGTCAGCAGCCTCAGAGCTGTCCCTCAAGTGACATTCTATAGTATTCCCCTTCACTCCTCCCCCAATTGCTAAATAAAAGCTTATATAGGGACGAGTTGAGCCAGTATAGACAGTAATTACAAAGTTGTAGATACCCCCAGGAGAGGAAAAGGCTATGCCATGCAAGGAGGAAGTTGGCTGTGCTTGAAAATTGATTCTTTGAACTAGTCAAACTGGCTAGCAAGTTCAAAGGTAGGTTCCAGCTTTTGGTTGTTGGGTGAGATTGTTTCCACACACCCCTGATACATTTGCCCACTCCCCCATCCCTGCATGTGTCCTGGGCTTCAGGTTCCAACCTGCAGACCTGGGAACCCCATGGTGACTGCCAGCGGGTGGAGGGGATGGAGACCAAAGAGCTTCTGTTGGCTGATCTCCCCTATCTAATAAGAACCTGGAAGCAACATGTATTACATCACTTCATCGGGTTCAGCTGTCACTTTCCTCGACTGCTGTGGATCATTGAGCTGCTCATTATGTTTCATTAAAAGAGAACCTGGAACAACAAAATAGTATCACATAGGGAACTTTTGGACCCCTGTGTGATTAAAAAATATGGTTTAGTGAAAAAAAAGTGTCAAAAAATAAAGTTACACGCAAGCACTTAACCCCTCTCCCCAAAAAAATGTTAATCCTCCTACGTACACTCATGTTGGCTATGCGAAATTTATAGTATCGAAGTATGTCGCCATTTCTTAACATGTTGGGTACCTGCTTACTAGGAGCAACCTCATCTTTGATATTTTCCCAAACAACTGGGTAATATATTGTGCTGTATACCCTAAAATTAACTTTGAGCTTGATAAACTGTTGCACTAATATCAAGTGACACAAAAACATTTAAACTATCAACATTTTATTCTCCAGGGTCCATGCTTTTAGAAAATATATAATATTTGGGGTTGATAAGAAATCTTCAATCCAAAAATGATTTTCTAAATAGGTGTGCTAAAACATCAAACAGCTCTGGCAGTGTTAAAAATGTATTGAGACAAAAGATTCAATTCACCAAAACTATGACAATCATATTAAATTTACCATGAAAACCTCTATGTCCAGTAACAAGATCCGATGAGAGCTGAAAATAAGTCGCATGGATGGAAATAACAATTGTTATCAAATTCATTACAGCTTAGTGAATTGAACATACTAAGGGCTTTCCAACTGGTGTTCAAGCACACTTCAAAGTTCTGATCAGCACATATTTGAGACCAAGTGTTCATAGTTAGGAATATTATCATCCAATATGTTGCTAACTACATTTCCAGCAAAGCCACAGAGGAAAACTACTATCAGTTTAGTTTTGTACTTTTGACTAAAATATTTATGCATATGCAAATTTAGCATTGCCTTCAGGATCCCATTCACTTTGCAAAGTAAATGTTATTAAATCAAATGAAGCAGTGTTCATCCAGTCAGGAGTTAGCAAGAGTCCTGTTTTTGTAATTTTCCATACTTGGGTACTCAATGAGAACACAGGTTCACCTTATTTATTAAATTTTACTTTACAATCTAAGCTATTTGCACAGCCTCTACTTCTTTAGTAAATCATTGTGGTTGATCCACTAAAAGCAAATAGACTGTTCATTGTTCAAGGGAATTTTTACCAGAGCCTAGTGAATGTGGTCATGTTTCACTTTGCAAAGAATACCCAACCACGTGCAAGAAAAGGTAAAAATAACAACTATTTTGATTGAACATGATTGGATGATGGAGGTCAGCAGAACTTTACCACATTCATTAAGCTCTGGAGAAAGTTCCCTTGCAAAGTGCAACTTCCCTTGCAAAGTAGACAACCTATTCGCCTTTATTAATATGACCCTTTTATGTCTTTGTATACAATGTATGCTATTTCAAGGGGTTGATTTACTAAAGGCAAATAGGCTGTTCACTTTGCAAGGAAAGTTGAACTTTTGATTTTTCCCAGAGCTTAGTGAATGAGGTGAAGCCCTGTTGACTTCCATCAAATAATTATGTATAAGCAAAAATTCTGTTTTTTATTTACTTTGCACATGATTGGGTATTCTTTACAAAGTGAAGCTTCACCACATTCACTAAGCCCTGGGGATAATTCCCTTGCAGTGTGCAACTGCTCTTGCAATGTGATCAGGCTGTTTTCCCTTAGTAAATCAACCCCAGTGGGTGCAGAAATATTGATTTTTAACTTGTATTACATTCTGGAACCCTGGAAATTGCAGGAGACACAGGTACGCACTCAAAAGCTTTTATAGATTTACACTGAACAATTTACTTTAGTAAATATTAATTATTGCACACAATGTGTTCCAGTAGATTTAATGTTACCACAATTTCAGATACCAATAGGATTACCCTATCAGAAGGTTTTCCCAAAGTGTTTGAAACAGGACAAAGATAAGAATATATTAGATAATGTGATTAGGTACTTTAGGACTTATGTGCAGCCAATTGTTAATCCCTTCTTTCCAGCTTTGGTGTCCCTTTACTAGGGTTTGTACACCTGGGGATGGAAAGGATCAGCCGATCATTAGTATGGATCAGGGGAGGACTAACAACTCATAGGGCCCCTAGGCAATAGAGGATCATGGGGGCCCTGTGTCCTTTCTCAAACTCAAAAAAGCCTATGAAAAAGGTACCAGGGGCATCTCATGGGGCCCCCTACTGACCCCGGGCCTTCGGGCAGTGCCTGAGTTTCCAAATGGTCAGTCCGCCCCTGGTATGGATCAAGAGCTGTCATTGACAGCTTGGTGACTGTGCTGGCAATAAACAGTGAGCACGCTCTTAGTACAGAAAGCTCTGCCACCCGTGTTAAAGCTCACCCACCTTGCCACTACACATGTATGCTATGTGGGTGGTAAGAGGTTAAAGCAAACCCTGTTCATCACATTTTAAGATATCTCTGTTTTTAATTTGTTCAACTTCATTATTCAAAATATTTTACTGGGAGTTGGAATATACTGAATTATAATAATATAGATGCCAAATATATAGGAATAATATACCTTTACTCCAGCAGGCCCAGGGGCTCCATTTCGTCCAGATAGTCCTGGTTCACCCTAAACAAGTTCAGAGTATTAGGTCCATTATTGATCTTTGGTGATATTTAAAGCTGAACTATGTGTGCAGGTAAATTTCTAAAAATTTGGGACGCCTGGCTGAATACTGCGGGCCTAGCACCATTTCACCTGGTCAAAGACAGGTTATTGAGTGGGGGCTTTCCCTCAGATCTGATCTGAGGATGCTACAATTATACATTTGAGAAGTATACATATTGGTGCCCTGTCTACTGGGGAATGATGATTCAATATTTATTAGCTTCCTGCTGGTAGAGTTGGAGAGTTAGTTCTCATAAGTCTCGTGGAATGAAGAACTGATATGTGTCATGGCTGATTTATCTTTTACAGTATAACTGACTTTTTAATTTGTGGTCCCCCCTATCTCATATAATTTAGGGTTGGAGTTTGTTGATTGTTATGGTGGCAAAGGGGCAGGCGGATTTTTTTTTTCATTTTTTTTTCTTTCTTCTTTTTCCTGTTATTGTTCACACATTGTTGTATTGCACAGGTCATGCTACGTGACGAACGTTCACACTTGTTGCCCAATTTTAAATTTTTAATTTGTTTCTCTCTAGTTATTGTACTGTTCTCCCTTGTTTTTTGGGAGATGTAAAGAAATAGTTTAAATCTGTATGGAAACTGTGTTTGTTTCTAATAAAAATGATCTGATTAAAAAAAAAAAAAAAAAAAAGCTGAACTACACTGCATCTGTGCACCACAAACAAAAAATACAATTTTAATTCACTTTTATTATTCAAAGCAAACTCATCCATACAGTACAGTACATCCATATCTTCATGCTTGTTTTTGCTGGGAAAACGCTTTGAAAAACAAAGCAAAATTGCTGCATTCTGCAATGCTCCCATATTGAAGTTGTGTTCTATAACTATAGTTGTGGAAAACGATGGAAGGCAAAGGTAAGTATGATAATCTTTAAAAGAATAACATAATCAGGAATTAGTGCAGTCTTTTTTGGTTTGGTGACTAAGGGTCAGATCCAGATTTGCAGAAACATATTCACCAATTCCTTGTTAGAATGCAATCACTTTTAAGCTCAGACCTGTGGCTTGGGATCCTTTACATAGAAACAATCTTTTCATCTATGTACCATCAAGTAAACGTATCACACCAGAGTCCAATTGCCCAGAAAAAGGGGCTTCAGTATAAACATTTTTACAACCATATATCTAAATTGTACTCAGATGTTTTGAAGATCTTTGTCTCAGACTATTCATCTTCATCTGCAACTTCTTAGCAATCTTGCTTCCTTGCAGTTGGACAATTGACACTTGGCAGTTCCAGCAACTGATCATACC